>NW_006790064.1:1108570-1113541 GCF_000442215.2 Lipotes vexillifer
CTGCTCTCCCCACGCTGGCCTTGGGAAGTTGTGCCTACAACTGCTAACCCTATTTTGTCACAATTACTACTGTGAGTAGAATGAGTCTGGCTCTGAGGGGAGAAGGAAGATGTTGGAGCATTAAATCCCTGGATCCATCCCTTCCTCACTCCAGAGCGTTTCACCCAATGTCAATGTCATCCACCTGGTCCAGTCTCTAGTGCATTTGTCACTTCTGCCTGCCTTGAGCCCCTTCCCACTGCTCCTGGTTACAAAACCTTGGTTTTCCTGTGGGAACCATCTTTTCTTCCTCCCAATCTGGGAAGCTCAGGTAGGGTGACCCTGCTCCAAAGCTCCAGAAGTGAGCTGATGACTGAAAGTAGTATTGGTCAGTCCTTCCAGTTTGGGTCCAACCCCCAGCCACTCTATAGGTGCAGGGGTGGGTGCGTGACCTAAGCCTGGCCAAGTCAGAAAAATCCCTGGGGGACTTCCCTGGTGACACAGTGGTTAAGAATCTGCCTGCCAGTGCAGGGGACACGGGTTCGAGCCCTGGTCTGGAAAGATCCCACATGCCACAGAGCAACTAAGCCCGTGCGCCACAACTACTAAGCCTGCGCTCTAGAGCCCGCAAGCCACAACTGCTGAGCCCATGTGCTGCAACTACTGAAGCCCCCACACCTAGAGCCCGTGCTCCACAAGAAAGAGAAGCCAACGCAATGAGAAGCCCGCGCACCACAACGAAGAGTAGCCCCTGCTCGCCGCAACTAGAGAAAGCCCGTGCGCAACAACGAAAACTCAACGCAGCCATAAATAAATAAATAAATTAGAAAAATCCCTGGGGTCCTTTTTGTCAAGAAATTGCTTTAAAAAAAAAAAAAAGCGCTTGCTTCCTGTTGCGTTATATCTGGTAGAACAGAAGCTTAAAGCTTTGCCAGTGCTTGAGAACAGGTTGCCTAAAATGAAGCCAGCATAGAGAAAAGCAGCCTGATCTGGAGTGAGATTGTTACTGAAGAGAATTTTTGAACTGCAACACCAAGCTTTATCTCATCTACTCATCAGTCTTTTAGTTTCATAGGTCAAATGCTTCTCCTCTTCATTAAGCTAATTTGAGTTAGGTTTTTGTTACTGACTCCACTTATGCTGGTTATCTTACTTATCTTACACCTAGGAGGGTGTTTCAACTCACATTTAATGTCTTTCTTTCTCCATTTGTTTCAGCATTTTCAATGATAATTTTCTCAGCATTTATAAGGTGGGAATGAAGTTTGGTGCTGGGGATATAAAGAGGAATAGGAGACTCTGCCACCCTCTCTCAATGCAATAAGGGAAATGAATGTACAAATAGAATTGTTGTTGTTGTTGTTGTTTGTTTTTGGCCCTGCAGCTTAGTTCCCAGGGAGAGGGATTGAATTCATGTCCCCTGCAGTGGAAGTGCAGAGTCCTAACCACTGGACCGCCAGGGAAGTTCCAACAGATAGAAAATTTTTAGGAAATCTTGATAAATACCATGGCAAACCATTCCCAAGGTATCAGGAGTGAGGAGGGACACCCAGTGCAACTCTTATATAGAGTGGCTTTATGAGAGACATCAGACAAGTTTTCCTGAAAGAAGTGCTCACTCACGTTAGTCTTAAGGATAAGGAGTTTTCCAGGTAAAGGGGGAACACTGAGGGGTGGAAAACATTCCAGGACAGAGCCAAATGGGCAAAGTCATGACTATTAAAAAGAGCATGGGAATACTGGGAGAGCAAGTGGCTCATGCAGCTGGAGCTCACTCTGCGAGCAAGGAGAGGGGAGAGACTGAGGCAGGAGCAGGTGGGAGGGCTCAGACACTGGAGGTCATGTGCCCAAAGGATTCTGCTTGTCCATCAAGACCCAGTTTGGGTGTTGCCTCCATTGGGAAGTCTCTACATGCACCTCAAGGTGTTTCCATAGCCCTCTTGCACGGACTGCACCATGACCTTTATCAGCTATCTACCACGGGGAGGGGGAAAGGCTAGGGTAACCTAAAGCTTCACAGAGTGTGCGGAAAATGAGGGGTGGTAGATACTGTAAAAGATTAATAAGCAGAAACCTCAGTTAAATGGAGTTCAGAGACCAGAAGGGGGAGCTCTCACACCCTGGGACAAGAGCAGAGCCCAAGAGGAAGAAGAAAGATTCCTTTCCCGGCGAGGACATGATCAATGACAATCCGTGGACTCTGTTTACCATAGCCCCCCAACTTCCTTCTCCTATCTATAAAATTGTTTTTCTTTTGCCACGTGGGGACTTGCACGCAGCTTGTCGTGGTTACAGATCCCCAATTTGCCGTTCTCTGCTAATCTCAAGTAAACCCATCTTAGCTGAAGAAATATCTGACAGTCTATTTCTTTGACGTTAAAACTATTAAATCAAAAGACACTTATGAAGCACACACAATATACAAGAGACTGTGGTCAGTTTTGCAAAAGACATGTAGTGGGTAAAGCTGAAATATGGACTTCATCACGCATACTTTCTTCTGCAATAGAGCTAGTCTTACCTTCTGTTCCTATAGTAAAGACAGCCTGGTGGTTTCAAAGTCTATGATTATTTAAATTCATTTCAACTAACTCTGAATACCAACTAATATATTAGATCTGGGCGTTATTCCAAGGCTTCTAAAGAATAAATTTCAGTATAAGCTTTGTATTTCCATTTTCTTAAGATTGCTTTTTAAACTTTTAGAGAAGTAATTAAATTACATTACATATAGTATAAGCCAAAGAAAGACAAAAATGCCAAAATTACCAAAGAATACGTCAAGAAATAGATATAGGAAATGAGGAAATGTCTCTGTGGAAATGTTTTTTATCACACTTGGCTGTGATGGGCATGAAACAGCATGATGACCCTGCTTTGATGCTTCCTGTATTGTGGAAGCAAAATTTAGGAAGTTGAGAAATTAGTTATAAACCACAGCACACACATCAAGTACAGTGATATGTTACATATTTCAGCTAGGAAAGTTACAATCTTCATAAAAATCTTGATGATCGGAGAATATCTTCTGTAACCTTTCAGAATTTAAAAATCTGTTGATACATTCTTTATGGCTCATATATGCTCCCTTTTAGAAAATGTTATCTGTGTGTTGGAAATACAAATGTGATTTATGCAATTGTTAGGTGAAGCATGCCTATGTGTTTTCTTCAGGCCAAATTGGTTGGTCATGTTGTTTAACTCTTCTATACTGTTACTGATTCTTTACTGCTTTGTCCATTAAGTATTGACAGAGGTTTGTTAGAATTTTTAACTATGACTGTGGTTTCGTCTATTGCTTTTTAGTGTTTCTCTATTTTGCTTTATATATTTTGATAATATGATATTAAGTTCATAAAATTTTAGAATTATTTTTGTCCCTTGTAAAATTGCCACCTTTTTATTTTATATTTTTGGCCATGCCACAAGGCATGTGGGATCTTACTTCCCCAACCAGGGATCAAACCTGCGTCCCCTGCTTTGGAAGCACACAGTCTTAACCACTGGACCACCAGAGAAGTCCCACCATCTTTTTATTTTAAGTCAGCCTTCTTTGTCTCTGACTACCTCTTTCCTTAAGTCTTAACATATTAATTTGGGCTTAAGTATTCATTCATTAAGTATGTATTCATGCCAAGTTTCTTTCAGTTGGTTTTTACATGATATAATACTTTCAACTATTTTCATTTCAAGCAATCTGGGCCTTGATATTCAAAGTGTTCCTCTTTTAAGCAACATAGATTTTTTTGTCGTACACAGCCTGGTAATTTGTGACTTTTAATTGGAGTGTTTATTCCATTTAAATTTACTATAATTCTTAATATAGTTGGATTTAAGTCTACTATCTTGCTATTCTAGTTGTCCTATCTTTTTAAAAATAAACTTTCAATTTGGAATAATTTTAGATTTACAAAATATTTGTATAGATAGTACAAGGAGTTCCTGTGGACCTTTTGCCCAGTATTTCCTAATGTTGATATCTTATATGATTATAGTACATTTGTCAAAACTAAGAAATTAACATTGGTACATTACTGTTGACTAAACTCCAGTCTTCCTTCAAATCTCATCAATTTCCATTAGTGTCTTTTTTCTATTCCTGGATCCAGTCCAGCACACCACATTGCATTTAGTCCTCATGTCACTTTTTTCTCCTCTGACCTGTGGCAGATTCTCAGTCTTGTCTTGTCTTTCATGACTTTGACAGTTTTGAAGAATACTCATTAGTTATTTTGTAGAATGTTCCTCAATTTGGATTTTTAGGATGACTTTTTTCACGATTATACTGGGGTTGTGGGTCTGGTGTGAGAATATCATGGAGATGAAGTGCCCTTCTCATCAAATCATATGGGGGGAGGGGTAACATGATATTCACATGACGTAAGCAGTCATAATAACCTTGAGCTCTTGGTTAAGGTGTATCTGCCAGATTCTCCACTGAAAGGATATTGTTTTTCCTTTTTCCTTATCTCTTTTTTGGAGGTAAGTCACAAAGTCCAGCCCAAACTCAAGTGGGGAGGGGAATTAAACCCCACCTTCAAGACGCTTTACTTATATTATTAGGCATTCTTCTGAAAGGAAGCCATCTCTCCTTGTGCCATCTGTTGTTTTGTTCCTTTATTCCTTAATTTTTGTCTACTTTTATATTATTCAGGTATTTTCTTTTATCCCATTTTATCCCCTTTTCAGATTTTTAATCCAAAATTTTGCATTTCCTTTTTAATGGTTGCCCTAAAAAATTACTATATGCTTGCCACAGTATAATTTTCCTTAATACTTTCTCTAACAATTGAAGAGATGTATCATATTCTAAATCCATTTATCTCCCTACCTATCATTTGTTTTTTTTTTTTTTTTTTTTTTTTTTTTTTCTTTTTTTATGCGGGCCTCTCACTGTTGTGGCCTCTCCCATTTGCGGAGCACAGGCTCCGGACGCGCAGGCTCAGCGGCCATGGCTCACGGGCCCAGCCGCTCCGCGGCATGTGGGATCTT
>NW_006790064.1:1113777-1131927 GCF_000442215.2 Lipotes vexillifer
CGGCAGGCGGACTCTCAAGCACTGCGCCACCAGGGAAGCCCTCATTTGTTATTTTTGTCATGTATTTTATTGTACAGTATGTATTTATCTCCATTGGTCATTATTATTGTTAAATAGCACAAATTGTTTGAGTTCTTAGGAAGAATCCATTTTTCTATCCTTTGCTCCCAGCTTCATTAAAAGGAAAAGAATTGCATAATTGTTTGAATAACCACTACCAAAGCCATTTAATAGGAGCTCTTGTTGAAATATTGATAAAAATTCAACAGTTTATGAAGAACTAGTTTGGAGTAACAAATTGGTCAGTGTGAAAAACAGCAATATTTTATATAAAACTAGGATTCTCAAGGTGGTTGGGGAGGGTAGAGTGCCAAATACTCTTTCCTGAGTAACAGAAAAGGAAGGGAAGTAACAGCCAGAAGCAGGCATAAAGTTAGGTAGAACCTAAGTCTAACTGTATAATACCTTGGGGGCACCCGGGAGGAACCAAAGATCAAGATGAATAAAACAAAACCTAAGCATGTTATTTTTTTGAAAAACCTTTATTTTCGTGGCATTTAAAAAATGTAACAATAGTTTTAACTTCTCTGTTCCAAAACAAAGAGAAGCACTACATAATGAACATTAAACAAGGCATTATGCCCTACAAGAAAGACATAAAATGTCCAAAGGAAGCGTCAACATAAAAATGTTGACCACATAAAGTGAGATAATTTCAATAAATAATAACTGACATTGTTTTAAACAAGTACAAACATAGATGTGCACACACTTTCCCTGATTCTAATAGTGATCTCACTGTCCAATTGCGTGAATCCCCTCTCCCACCCACCCCCTCCACCTCTATCACAGTGCCTGGCACTTTATGGTCTCCCAATATCAGTTTAATGAGACATTTAGAACCCATCATCCTCATATTAAATAACAATCAGGACTGAGTTAAGTTTGATTAAACACACTGAAATCTTTAAATACAAACATATAAAATATTAAAATATGAGCTATAAAAATAAATAAATACACATATAAATAAATAGAACTCATAAAAAATAGTCCAGCACATCAAATCCTTTCTTGGTGTCCCCAGAAGCCAGCTGTTCTCTTCATTTTCAGTTCCTACCAGAGCAGAGACAGCTCTTCAGGAAATGCCCTATGAGCTTCTTACTTCTCTCTAGGTCAGTTGGTGCTGCCCCTGTGATGAGAAAAGGGTTAGTGTTCCAGGTGCTGAAGATAGCTGCTTTTCTCTTTCAGGCCCTTGAGGCTGAAGGGATTTCTGCATGTAGACCCTGGCCCAGCTCTGCACTCAGAAAAGGTTCCTGCTCAAAGGGGTTAAAGACCTTTCACAGGTATCCTAGACTTGACCTCAGGGAGGTCTCACTGAAAAGTCCCTGCTCTTCACTAGTAAGCTTCAGAGGCCCATGTTGCCCAAAACCAGAGGTTCCACATTCAGGTAGAATTCCTCCATTGAGGAATGGAGGTAAACAATGTTTGTTCTTTAATGGGTCAGAAGCATTTTACCATCCCTGGCTAAATCTACTTTATCTTTTAGGAACATACCCACACTCATTTGAATAGGGATGGACACGGGGATCAGGACAGAGAGCCCTGGAAATACCCTTCTGACACAGAGCAGATCAAATTTAATGGGGAAATAATAATGATTTTCAGTCCTGCAACTAAACCATAGGTTTCTCTAATAATATTTTCAGGCGGTAGATGCCAGTATTTGTGACCAATGGCTCTAGTTGCAAGTGGGAATAAAATCCATGACTTACTTCTTTAGCATCTTGTTGATGATTTTTTTAACCATGGGAGCTTCAGGGTTGAGACAAACTTCCTGACCAGTCTTGAGAGTGGCTCTGCAGAGAGAAGGGAGAATCCACGTGAGGTCGGGCTGGGGGTCGGGGTGGGGTCGTCGGGACGGTGGGGGTGACAAGTACAGCAACAGGGGCGGCACTTACACGACTTCCGTTTGGCCGCAGTGGGGTCCCGGGGGCGTCACCTTCACGCTCTGGATGTTCTTGAGGTGAATCCCCTGCAAGGTCTGCAGGCACTGGCAGCGCAGTTCGGTGACCACAGGCGCCCCTGCGGGGTGGACAGACTCGGTCAGGGGGCTGTCCCGGGATGGGCCCCCACCCGTCCCCGTCCCGCCCTGAGGATGCCGGGCGCCGGGTCGCACCTGCTGCGCGCCGGCCGGCGGCCACCAGGACCAGAAGTAGCAGCGCGGCGCGGAGGAGGCGGGCGGCGGCGGGGGTCGCGGCGCGGGCCATGGGGTTCAGCTCGGAGGGTCGCTGCCTGCGGCGGGAAGGCGGGCTGGAGAGCTGGCGGAGCGGATTCTGTGGCTCCCCGAGCCGGGCGAAGCCCTTTTATGCCGACCCGACAGGAGCTGGCAGGCCAGGGAAATTCCCCGACGCACTTGGCGTTCCCGGGTCCGGAAGGAGGGCGCGGCCCCGCGGGCCTCCCGCGTAATCCGCGCCCTGGGGGAGGGGGGTCGGGCGTTGTCTCTGCGCCTAAATCCCCGCAGGGGGAGTGAGTGCGGGGGAGTGAGTCGCCGCCCCCCCGGGGCTACCGCCTGCGAGGGCGGCCGTGGGTGCCTGGCTACTCCTGGTCGCGGAAGGTGAGTGTCAAGGATAGACCAATACAGGGACTGTACCACAACTTTAGGAGAACTTTTGTCGAATTCTCAGTGTTTTAGGATCTCAAATAAATCACACTTACTGTCATTGTTTTTACCAGGCTGGGCCTGGGGGTAGGCCATTGAACAGGTTAATTCACTGTTTATTTTAAGATACAGTGTTGTAATCTCTTATCTGCCCTCTCTTTGAATTTCTGGAATTTAGTCATTATAAGAGCACCTCTTTTTGTTCTAAAGGAGGCTGTGTTTTCACTCATGACAGTTACTCGTGTGTTGAAAGGGGCCGTGCGGGGCTCAGGAGGTCCATTCCCCTTTTCTAGGCTTGTCCGTGGACAGAAAAGATCATAAACATCAGAAAGCTAGTACCTAGTGATTCCTGACTTTACTATTGATACAAGCAGCAAACAGATATGGTTTTCGACATTCATAAGCACTAGCTTACTAGTATATTTCACTCCAGGTTGTCTGAATTTGCCTGTTTCCTGGGATTGATTCTCTCGAGTATCAGCTATCAATGTACTTACATTTCAGATTCTATGTAACTGAGGCCTTCTCACTTTCACCATCAGTTCCAGTATCCCTTTTGGATTAAACAGCAGATGGTTTAAGTTGATCCTCCTGGATCGATGAGGACCTCGGGGATGTGTGTGATATTCTGTGATTGCTGTGAGAAGGATTGGGGAGCTGAGAGAGTGGGTCTGCCTCAGGAACAGCTGAGAGTTTGTCAGGCAGTCAGGGTTGAAGTCTCAGCTGCACACTTACTTGCCACATGGCCATGGGACCACAGGGAATTATTTAATCTCTCTCTGCTCTTGCTTTCCCTCTGTTTAAGAGAGCTAATGACAGTGCCTGCCTCACAGAGTTGTTATGAGTATTAAATGTGTTAACATTTGTAGAAGAGTAGCACATACTAAATGCTGTATAAATATTTATTAAATAAACAAAATAGAAGTGTTTTACAACCTTAATGTTATAGACTAGATGTTTGGGTCCTCCAAAATTCATATGCTGAAGCACTATATTTCATTGTGATAGTACAAGAAGATGGGGCATTTGGGAGGTAATTCAGTTTATATGAGGCCATCAGGGTGGGGTTCTTATGATGGGATTAGTGCCTTTATAAGAAAAGACACCTGGAGAGCTTATTGTCTCTTTCTCTCTGTAATGTGAGGCTACAGCAAGAAGGCAACTATCACTATGTGCAAACCAGGAAGAGGATTCTCACCAGATACTGAATCTGCAGACACTTTGATCTTGCTTCCCAGCCTCCAGAACCGTGAGAAATAAGTGCTTGTTATTTCAGTCACCTAGTGTATGATATTTTGTTATAGCACCCGACCTGATTAAGATACTTACATGAACAGCAACGGTCTATGATGAGTCCTTATGTAAGGAGAAAAAATACATATATATTTTCAAAGAAACATCTGTTAATTTATCTTTAAAATTTTTCAGCATTAGAAATTTTGTAAGAGGGATGCATCTGTATTCTTTGGGAATCTTGGAATAGATTTTTAAAATCCATTGTTTGAAATTTTGCTTTCAATTACTTCCCACATAAAATAGGAATAAGAGTAAAATTCTTCCCAATTCATTTATGGGAAAATATTTAAGAAATGACTCTCTGCCTTGGGCATTAATAGCTAGCTCCTCAAACAATGAAAAATATTAGCTGTAATGATTCCCAGACCCAACCCAAAGACATGAGTAAACACCCAGGAAGAGTAGAATTTCAGCTTATTTACAGTAGCAGCCAAAATGATGAGATACTTCATGAATCAACTCACTATCTGTAGAATTATCTATAATGTGACTCCTAGAACTTGTTAAATTAAAATCATTTGCTTTCAGGAAGGAATAAGAAAGACTTTTTTTTCTTTTATAATGTACCTCTTTCCATTATTTAATTCATGACAGCCCCATAGTAAGTTTCAGAAAATTTTAAGAGCGCCAGTGTTATGAAGTCTATCATGATAAGCAAATTTCTTCTTGTGTTAACATGTCCCGAATGCCTCTTTTATAGGTACAAGCTATAAACCAATGCAATCACTAACTCAATGAAGTCAACTCTAAAGTAGGAGCTCAGCTTCCTAAATTCCATTCTACCCTGTAATTTTTATTGTATCTTTGAGACTTGACTAATACAATGTACTATGCCTGCAAAATCTGGGGTCGTTGTTCCATGCTGAAAACTGACCTTGCTAATTGGCCAGCAAGAATGAGTGGTGTGGCTCTGCTTTATCCTAGCTTGCCTTGAGAGCTTTGCCATTGACACTACCACCTCTCCCATTTCCTAACAGCTATAGTTTGTGTATAACGTTTCTGGTTCTACACTGAAGGGAGAAAATGAAGATGACTGAACATGCTACTATTGATAGATCCCAAGATTTCCCATCCCGCCAAGAGCACTTAGTTGAACATCATTGTTAACCTCCCCTTCCAAGCTCTACTACAACTGCTATTTCTATCTGTCTCCTGCCTGGCACCGACCTTACTTTTTTTTTTCTTTTTTTGGCCACTCCGGAGCAATGTGTATCTTAGTTCACTGACCAAGGGTCCAACCGGCACCTTAGTGAGTGAAAGCGTAGTCCTAATCACTGGACCACCAGGGAATTCCCCTTCCTTCTTCTTAAAACAGAGCCCTGGTCTTCCTTTGGAAATCCTCACCTCTGCCCTTGTCAGTCCATGTGATTAAGGTGGGTGACTTCAATTCTGAGCTGAAGACGGGGAGCTTGTGATCCTACAGCAGTGTTGTTCCCTGCTTCCTACCTGTGCCCTTGCCCAAGCCAATATGGGTTCACGATGGAGCCAATGAATTAAGATTGACCAATGAGACAATGCCAGTTGTGCAGGAACAAAGGGAATTGAGGTGCTCTTGCTTCTTGCTGGGATTGCTAAACTGGTAAAATGGAAACCCAAGGTCTTGCCATGACTTGGGGAAAGCTTGCCTGAGAGTAGACTGCCACAGAGGAAAGCACAGACCTGGCCTGCACAGACAAGATTATTGAAGATGCTTGAGCACCTGAGTCTAGCATTATCCTATCTAATCCTTTGACTTTCACTGTTATATAGCAATAGATTCTCTTCTCTTGTTCAGCCAGTTTGAGTTGTAATTCCATCACTCGCAGTGAAAGAGTTCTGAAAAATACCTCCGTCTTTCATATTGTTTCTAAAGTTATCTAACAGACTGATTTCTTCACTATTTAAATCCTTCCTTCCCTTCTTTTCTCCATCTATTCATTTTAAAGTTAGCACTTATGAGTTTGGAAACATGCTATGTTCAAGGAATACAAAAAGTTTAAGATTCATTCCATTATCACAAAACTTTCAGTCTAACAGGAGAAGCAGACATACATACAGAAAATTATGAAGCAGCCTGGTAAATCCCATGAAGAGTATGCCCAGGATATGATAGGAGCATAGCGGTGGGATACCTGACTTTATTTCTGAAGGGGGTGGGCCAAACTCTCAGAGAAGGACTTCAGAGAACCTTCTCTGGAGGGAAGGTGCCTCTTGAGTTGAGTCTTAAAGGATGGATGAATTTTTCCCAGGTGAATTGGGAGACCAAAGGATAGAGGATACATTCCAGAAAGAGATGACCAGATGAACAAAGGCATCAAGGCTAGAATGAGTATCATGTCTACTGGGAGCAGCCAGCAATTCATGTATCTGGAGCTAAACCTGTAAGGCAGGGAGATGGGGGAGAGATGGAGGCAAGACCTGGTCACTGAAGGCTGTGTGTAGCCCCTATCTGTTGTTCAGAAACCAGTTCAGATGTTACCTCCATTAGAATGCTCTTAAATCCATCTCAAGGTGTTTCCATGACCTATGTGCACAAATTCACCAAGTACTAAGTGGTGTGTGGGAAGGTCAGAGTAAATAAAAGATTCAGGATAAGACAGAAAATGAGGAGATAGTGGATATTCAATTCAATAGACCTTTATTAACCACCTACTGTCTATAAGGCACTAGGACAGGATTTATAAGAGATGCACAATTGGATAGACTCCAGACTCTTGACATTCATTAATATCTATCCAATATACTCCCCTCTGCATGTTAGGTAACTTCTGTTGTTGTTATATCTATAGTAAAGATTTGGATGATTTGAGCAATTTGCAACAATTTAAAATGATTTCAAGTTACACTAAGTACCCTTCAAAAATATTGGCTTTGGGCAATTTTTTAAAGATTTTAAAAAATTGCTTCAAATTAGGTTTTCATCTTTATTTTCTTAAAATGGTTTGCTAAATGTTTATGGAATTAGTCCTGATTAAATAAATGCTACCATGTCCAGATAATGTAACATGAAGAAACGGTGCTATGACAACTTTAAAAAAGGGAACTCGGCACAGAGAAAAGGGAAACTTCTCCATGGAAATACATAGTTTATGTTATAAGATGTTTTTGGAGAATAAAATCATGATGACTATGGTTTTATGGAAGCAAAATTTAGGAAGTCAATAGATGAGTGTATAAATCACAAATAAAAGTATCACATGCGTGGTGTCACAATATGGGTTTTAGCTAGAAGAATTATGAATAAAGAATCAAAAACTTGATTTTTAAATGTTGTCAATAGTATATTTTCCAATGATTTTTTTACTACATTCCACATATTTTTTTCATCAGAAATACTTTTATTTTTAGTCTTCTTGACTCTGTCCATTTGTACATGCATTGTTTTTAAAGAGACACACAGAACATATGTCACAAGTAACTGAAGCCTTATAAAAAAAAAATAAGCAAAATAAAAGCTCTGTGTGAGGGGATGGCAATGGTATTAGCATTTATTTGGTACTTGCAGAAGCCCAGGAAAAAAGTCAATACATGGCCAGGGCAGGAAATAGCAACATTTATTACTTGGGGCTGGAATGGATAAATAGAAAATCAGGAATAGAGCTTATTCTCTGTTTTTCCTGTACCATGTGATCTCTTGTTATAGCTTTTCTCATTGTATCTGCTTCATTTTTATCCATTCTGCATTCCACCAGCTTATAGCCAACCCAAACATTTTTACTTCTTTTAAAGTCCTGAAAACAGTCATATGATTATTATGAAAATCAAGTAAGTTCACATTTTCAAAATGTGCTTGAAAGTAAATTCTATATAAAGTATTGTTAAATAAAGGGAAATAATAAAATAACAAAAATTAAGAATACCTCTTAAAAGCAAAAGGAAGATAAGTCATGCATGAATTTGTACTTCCATAGTTGAGGTTAAGTGATCAGTTTTATTGATTGCTTAAATTTAGCAAATGCGATCAGGCTGGGGTAATTATTTCTCAATATCAACAAAGTAAAAGGAGAAAAAGGGGAAGATACAGATTTTGAGGATGAAGGGAGATGAGTTTAGGTGTCATCACAGTAAAGTACGAGGACAGAGCAGGCTGAGTGATCAGGGCTAACAACAGAGCTGGGTGTTTGAGGGAAATTGTGAGGATTTGGAACAACAGTTTCTGAAAGTGCAAAGGTAGTTGATCTTTTAATTTTTTTCCATTTTTGACAACCATTTTATGTTTTTTTTCTTTAACATTTTTATTGGAGCATAATTGCTTTACAATGGTGTGTTAGTTTCTGCTTTATAACAAAGTGAATCAGCTATACATATACATATATCCCCATATTTCCTCCCTCTTGCGTCTCCCTCCCTCCCACCCTCCCTATCCCACCCCTCTAGGTGGTCACAAAGCACCCAGCTGATCTCCCTGTGCTATGCGGCTGCTCTGACTAGCTATCTATTTTACATTTGGTCGTGTATATATGTCCATGCCGCTCTCTCACTTCGTCCCAGTTTACCCCGCCCCCTCCCCGTGTCCTCAAGCCCATTTTCTACATCTGCGTCTTTATTCCTGTCCTGCTCCTAGGTTCTTCAGAACCCTTTTTTTTTTTTTTGGTTCCATATATATCTGTTAGCATAAATTTTCTCTTCCTCACTTACTTCACTCTGTAGGACAGGCTTTAGGTCCATCCACCTCAGTACAAATAACTCAATTTCGTTTCTTTTTATGGCTGAGTAATATTCCATTGTATATATGTGCCACATCTTCTTTATCCATTCATCTGTTGATGGACACTTAGGTTGCTTCCATGTCCTGGCTATTGTAAACAGAGTTGCAAAGAACATTGTGGTACATGACACTTGTTGAATTATGTTTTTTTCTCAGGGTATATGCCCAGTAGTGGTATGGTCAGTATGGTCATTTTTTTTTTTTTTTTTTTTTTTGTGGTACGCGGGCCTCTCACTGCTGTGGCCTCTCCCGTTGCGGAGCACAGGCCCCGGACACGCAGGCTCAGCGGCCATGGCCCATGGGCCCAGCCGCTCCACGGCATGTGGGATCCTCCTGGACTGGGGCACGAATCCGTATCCCCTGCATCGGCAGGCGGACTCTCAACCACTGCACCACCAGGGAAGCCCATGGTCATTTTATTTTTAGTATTTTAAGGAACCTCCATACTGTTCTCCATAGTGGTTGTATCAATTTACATTCCCACCAACAGTGCAAGAGGGTTCCCTTTCCTCCACACCCTCTCCAGCATTTATTGTTTGTAGACTTTTTGTTGATGGCCATTCTGACTGGTGTGAGGTGATACCTCATTGCAGTTTTGATTTGCATTTCTCTAATAATTAGTGATGTTGAGCATCCTTTCATGGGTTTGTTGGCAATCTGTATGTCTTCTTTGGAGAAATGTTTATTTAGGTATTCTGCCCATTTTTGGATTGAGTTGTTTGTTTTTTTTGATATTGAGCTGCATGAGCTGCTTGTAAATTTTGGAGATTAATCCTTTGTCAGTTGCTTCATTTGCAAATATTTTCTCCCATTCTGAGGGTTGTCTTTTCATCTTGTTTATGTTTTCCTTTGCTGTGCAAAAGCTTTTAAGTTTCATTAGGTCCCATTTGTTTATTTTTGTTTTCATTTCCATTTCTGTAAGAGGTGGGTCAAAAAGGATCTTGCTGTGACTTATGTCATAGATTGTTCTGACTATGTTTTCCTCTAACAGTTTTGTAGTGTCTGGCCTTCATCTTAGGTCTTTAATCAATTTTGAGTTTATTTTTGTGTATGGTGTTAGGGAGTGTTCTAATTTCCTTCTTTTACATGTAGCTGTCCAGTTTTCCCAGCACCACTTATTGAAGAGGCTGTCTTTTCTCCTCTGTATATTCTTGCCTTCTTTATCAAAGATAAGGTGACCATATATGTGTGGGTTTATCTCTGGGCTTTGTATCCTGTTCCATTGATCTATATTTGTTTTTGTGCCAGTACCATACTATCTTGATTACTGTAGCTTTGTAGTATAGCCTAAAGTCAGGGAGCCTGATTCCTTCAGCTCCGTTTTTCTTTCTTAAGATTGCTTTGGCTATTCGGGATCTTTTGTGTTTCCATACAAATTGTGCAATTTTTTGTTCTAGTTCTGTGAAAAATGCCAGTGGTAGTTTGATAGGGATTGCATTGAATCTATTGATTGCTTTGGGTAGTAGAGTTCTTTTCACAATGTTGATTCTTCCAGTCCAAGAACATGGTATATCTCTCCATCTGTTTGTATCATCTTTAATTTCTTTCATCACTGTCTTATAGTTTTCTGCATACAGGTTTTGTGTCTCCTTAAGTAGGTTTATTCCTAGGTATTTTTTTCTTTTTGTTTCAGCGGTAAATGGGAGTGTTTCCTTACTTTCTCTTTCAGATTTTTCAGCATTAGTGTATAGGAATGCAAGAGATTTCTGTGCATTACTTTTGTATCCTGCTACTTTATCAGATTCATTGATTAGCTCTAGTAGTTTTCTGGTAGCACCTTTAGGGTTCTCTATGTATAGTATCATGTCACCTGCAAACAGTGACAGCTTTACTTCTTCTTTTCCAATTTGGATTCCTTTTATTTCTTTTTTTTCTCTGATTGCTGTGGCTAAAACTTCCAAAACTATGTTGAGTAATAGTGGTGTGAGTAGACAACCTTGTCTTGTTCCTGATCTTAGAGGAAATGTTTTCAGTTTTTCACCATTGAGAACCATGTTGGCTGTGGGTTTGTCATATATGGCCTCTATTATGTTGAGGTAAGTTCCCTGTATGCCTACTTTCTGGAGAGTTTTTATCATAAATGGGTGTTGAATTTTGTTGAAAGCGTTTTCTGCATCTATTGAGATGACCATATGGTTTTCTCCTTCAATTTGTTAATATAGTGTATCACCTTGACTGATTTGCATATATTGAAGAATCCTTGCATTCCTGTGATAAAGCCCACTTGATCATGGTGTATGATCCTTTTTAATGTGCTGTTCAATTATTTTTGCTAGTATTTGGTTGAGGATTTTTGCATCATCTATGTTCATCAATGATATTGGTCTGTAGTTTTCTTTCTTTGTGACACCTCTGTCTGGTTTTGGTATCAGGGTGATGGTGGCCTCATAGAATGAGTTTGGGAGTGTTCCTCCCTCTGCTATATTTTGGAAGAGTTTGAGAAGGAGAGGTGTTAGCTCTTCTCTAAATGTTTGATAGAATTCGCCTGTGAAGCCATCTGGTCCTGGGCTTTTGTTTGTTGGAAGATTTTTAATCACAGTCTCAATTTCAGTGCTTGTGATTGGTTCATATTTTCTATTTCTTCCTGGTTCAGTCTCAGAAGGTTGTGCTTTTCTAAGAATTTGTCCATCTCTTCCATTTTGTCTCTTTTATTGCCATATACTTGTTTGTTGTAATCTCTCATGATCCTTTGTATTTCTGCAGTGTCAGTTGTTACTTCTCCTTTTTCATTTCTGATTCTATTGATATGAGTCTTCTCCCTTTTTTTCTTGAAGAATCTGGCTAATGGTTTATCAATTTTCTTTATCTTCTCAAAGAACCAGCCTTTAGTTTTATTGATCTTTGCTATCATTTCCTTCATTTCTTTTTCATTTATTTCTGATCTGATCTTTATGATTTCTTTCCTTCTGCTAACTTTGGGATCTTTTGTTCTTTCTCTAGTTCCTTTAGCCGTAAGGTTAGGTTGTTTATTTGAGATGTTTCTTGTTTCTTGAGGTAGGATTGTATTGCTATAAACTTCCCTCTTAGAACTGCTTTTGCTGCATCCCATAGGTTTTGGGTCGTCGTGTTTTCATTGTCATTTGTTTCTAGGTATTTTTAAATTTTCTCTTTGATTTCTTCAGTGATCTCTTGGTTATTTAGAACTGTATTGTTTAGCCTCCATGTGTTTGTATTTTTTACAGACTTTTTCCTGTAATTGATACCTAGGCTCATAGCATTGTGGTCAGAAAAGATACTTGATATGATTTCAATTTTCCTAACTTTACCAAGGCTTGATTTGTGACCCAAGATATGATCTATCCTGGAAAACATTCCATGAGCACTTGAAAAGAAAGTGTATTCTGTTGTTTTTGGATGGAATGTCCTATAAATATCAATTAAGTCCATCTTGTTTAATATATCATTTAAAGCTTGTGTTTCCTTATTTATTTTCCTTTTGGATGATGTGTGCATTGGTGAAAGTGGGGTGTTAATGTCCCCTACTATGATTGTGTTACTGTCGATTTCCCCTTTTATGGCTGTTAGCATTTGCCTTATGTATTGAGGTGCTCCTATGTTGGGTGCATAAATATTTACAATTGTTATATCTTCTTCTTGGATTGATCCCTTGATCATTATGTAGTGTCCTCCTTTGTCTCTTGTAATAGTCTTTATTTTAAAGCTATTTTTTCTGAGAATTGCTACTCCAGCTTTCTCTTGATTTCCATTTGCATGGAGTATCTTTTTCCATCCCCTTACTTTCAGTCTGTATGTGTCCCTATGTCTTAAGTGTGTCTCTTGTAGACAGCATATATATGGGTCTTGTTTTTGTATCCATTCAGCCAGTCTATGTCTTTGGTTGGAGCATTTTATCCATTTACATTTAAGGTAGTTATTGATATATATGTTCCTATTACCATTTTCTTAATTGTTTTAGGTTTGTTATTGTAGGTTTTTTCCTTCTCTTGTGTTTCCTGCCTAGAGATGTTCCTTTAGCATTTGTTGTAAAGCTGGTTTGATGGTGCTGAATTCTCTTAGCTTTTGCTTGTCTGTAAAGATTTTGATTTATCCATCAAATCTGAATGATATCCTTGATGTGTAGAGTAATCTTGGTTGTAGGTTTTCCCCTTTCATCACTTAAATATGTCCTGCTACTCCTCCTGGCTTGCAGAGTTTCTGCTGAAAGATCAGCTGTTAATGTTATGGGGAGTTCCTTGTATGTTATTTGTTGTTTTTCCTTGCTGCTTTTAATATTTTTCCTTCGTATTTAATTTTTGATAGTTTGATTAATATGTGTCTTGGCATGTTTCTCCTTGTATTTATCCTGTATGGGACTCTCTGTGCTTCCTGGAGTTGATTGACTATTTTCTTTCCCTTATTAGGGAAGTTTTCAACTATAGACTCTTCAAGTGTTTTCTCAGTCCCTTTCTTTTTCTCTTCTTCTTCTGGGATCCCTATAATTTGAATGGTGGTACATTTAATGTGGTCCTGGAGGTCTCTGAGACAGTCCTTGATTCTTTTCATTCTTTTTCTTTATTCTGCTCTGTGGTAATTGTTTCCACTATTTTATCTTCCAGGTCACATTTCCGTTGTTCTGCCTCAGTTATTCTACTATTGATTCCTTGTAGAGTATTTTTAATTTAATTTTTTGTGTTGTTCATCATTGTTTGTTTGCTCTTTAGTTCTTCTAGGTCCTTGTTAAATATTCCTTTAATTTTCTCCATTCTATTTCCAAGATTTTGGATCATCTTAACTATCATTACTCTGAATTCTTTTTCAGCAAGACTGCCTATTTCCTCTTCATTTGTTTGGTCTGGTGGGTTTTTACCTTGCTCCTTCATCTGCTGTGTTTCTCTCTCTCTCATTTTGTGGATCTTACTGTTTGGGATCTCCTTTTCGCAGGCTGCAGGTTCATAGTTCCTGTTGTTTTTGGTGTCTGCCCCCCGTATCTAAGGTTGGTTCAGTAGGTTGTGTTAGCTTCCTGGTGGAGGGGACTGGTGCCTGTGTTCTGGTGGATGAGTCTGGATCTTGTCTTTGTGGTGGGTAGGACTGCGTCCGGTGGTGTGTTTTGGGGTGTCTGTGACCTTATTATGATTTTAGGCAGCCTCTCTGCTAATGGGTATGGTTGTATTCCTGTCTTGCTAGTTGTTTGTCGCAGGGTGTCCAGCACTGTAGCTTGCTGGTCATTGAGTGGAGCTGGTTCTCAATGTTGAGATGGAGATCTCTGGGAGAACTTTTGCTGTTTGATGTTACATGGAGCCAGGAGGTCTCTGATGGACCAACGTCCTGAATTTGGCTCTCCCACCTCAGAGGTACAGGCCTGAAACCCGGCCGGACCACCAAGACCCTGTCAGCCACACGGTTCAGAAGAAAAGGGAGAAAAAAAATAAGTAGGTAAATAAATAAATAAAATAAAATAAAATAAAGTTATTAAAATAAAAAATTATTAAAAATAAAAAAAATTTTAAGTAATTATAAAAAAAAGATAGAAAGAAAGAAGAGAGCAACCAAACCAAAAAACAAATCCACCAATGATAACAAGTGCTAAAAAACTCTACTAATAACAAGAACAAAAACAAAACAAAACAAAAAACCAACAGACAGAACGCTAGGACAAATGGTAAAAGCAAAGTTATACAGACAAAATCACACATAGTCAACCACCTCAATTTTGGGATGATTCGTTGTCTATTCAGGTATTCCACAGATGCAGGGTACATCAAGTTGACTGTGGAGATTTAATCTGCTGCTCCTGAGGCTGCTGGGAGAAATTTCCCTTTCTCTTCTTTGTTTGCACAGCTCCCGGGGTTCAGCTTTGGATTTGGACCCGCCTCTGCATGTAGGTCGCCTGAGGGCATCTGTTCTTCGCTCAGACAGGACGGGGTTAATGGAGTAGCTGATTCGGGGCTCTGGCTCACTCAGGCCAGGGGGACGGAGGGGTACGGAATGCGGGACGAGCTTACAGTGGCAGAGGCCGGAGTGCGTGACTTTGCAACAGCCTGAGGCGCACTGTGTGTTCTCCCAGTAAAGTTGTCCCTGGATCATGGGACCCTGGTAGTGGCGGGCTGCACAGGCTCCTGGGAGGGGAGGTGTGGATAGTGACCTGTGCTTGCACTCAGGCTTCTTGGTGGTGGCAGCAGCAGCAGCCTTAGTGTCTCATGCCCGTCTCTGGGGTCCATGCTGGTAGCCTTGGCTCATGCCAGTCTCTGGAGCTAATTTAGGCGGTGCTCTTAATCACCTCTCCTCGTGCCCCGAGAAACAGTGGTCTCTTGCGTCTTAGGCAGGTCCAGACTTTTCCCCGGACTCCCTCCCGGCTAGCCATGGTGCACTAACCCTCTGCAGGCTGTGTTCACGCCGCCAACCCCAGTCCTCTCCCTGCGCTCCGAACAAAGACCGAGCCTCAGCTCGCAGCCCCGCCCACCCCGGGCTGCGAGTGCAGGTCAGCACCTATCCTCTGTGCAGGAATCTCTCCGCTTTGCCCTCCGCGCCCCTGTGGCTGTGCTCTCTTCCGCGGCTCCGAAGCCTCCCCGCTCCGCCACCCGCAGTCTCAGCCCGTGAAGGGGCTTCCTAGTGTGTGGAGACCTTTCCTCCTTCACAGCTCCCTCCCACTGGTGCAGGTCCCGTCCCTATTCTTTTGTCTCTGTTTATTCTTTTTTCTTTTCCCCTACCCAGGTACGTGGGGAGTTTCTTGCCTTTTGGGAGGTCTGAGGTCTTCTGCCAGCGTTCAGTAGGTGTTCTGTAGGAGCTCTTCCACATGTAGATGTATTTCTGATGTATTTGTGGGGAGGAAGGTGATCTCCATGTCTTATTCCTCCACCATCTTGAAGGTCTCTAAGGTAGTTGATCTTAATGAACGAAAGGATGGTGAAATATCAGGAAGTGGTCACCTAGGACTAGAAAGCATTAAAGTACACTGATACCAATTCACATGATTTCATTTCTTAAGCAATTTTTTGTAGCTCAAGGGCAAAAACAGAGAAAGGCAGTGAGAGTGAGCAAGACCGTGGGAGTAGCCTGGTGTAAATCATAAAGCCCATAATTCGCAGAAATGACTAACCACAGAGTCCAGGCTGAGCTGGAAGCAGGATAAGGTATGATAAACTGAAAAAATGGTGGTGGGGAGTATCTTTGAGGGACTTTCAGGTCCCTATAGGATGTTGGGTATGTTCAGTGTAAGTTTGAGAGTGGAAGAGTTAGGACAAAAAGGTATAGTCTTGGTAAGGCCTTTCAGAGTCTTTATTCTTGAGCACCATTCTGAAGATAGTGATGTCAAAGGTGAGGTTCTGCTTGTGGGTGACTGAGCCGGTGTGTCATTTGAAGGTTCTGAAGTAGAGGAGGTTAAAGAACCATGAGATCAAGTTAGGACAGGTGGGTGGGAAATATGGAGGAAAAGGGAGGGAGGATGACTTGGTTATGTGTCACATATGATACAGTCTACCATATATATATATATATATATATATATACAATTAAATATTATTTACTGAGAACATTTTGTGTTATTGTGTGATTGTGGTTGGAGGGTGTGGATGGACAGACGAGGGGAAACTTTGGCATGACCCTGAAAGTTGTCAGATGTCCTTCGTACTGAAAAAAGACTAGAAATACTGCTGATGGTAATGACTTGGTGGGGGATTATCATATCTGTAAAGTATTTTATGACAGTTGAAAACCAGATTAGGTAATTATTGGCATTACTCTTCTTAATTAGTTCTTGCTTAGTTGAGTTACTTATCCTAGCAACTTTCCAAAAACATTAACCACATTTTTAAGTATCTACTGTGGTTGGCATTTCCTTGGAATGTAGATGTACTAGGAAGGATGAAGTTTGCTCCTCTAGAGGAAGAGATCAGAAGGACAAAGAAATAATGACAATAGGTTTTAGATTGACATCTGATGGAGGTTGGGATACTGTGCTTTAAAATTACAAGGGAGAGGATGGAGTAGCTGGTGCTGTTGGTAATTAAGACTTGAGAGTCCTTACTCTGTTTATGCTTGGTGACCCCTTTGTTTTCAAACTTTGCTGTCCCCCATACAAAACTGGACACTGGTACAATCTCTTTGTTGTGTCTGACTCAGAGAAAAAATAATTGACATGGTTACATAGTATGCTTATTTCTTCTTAGTTTTTTCACTGAAGAGAAAGTTAAGATAGCCTCTCAATTACCATAGTCTTATAAACATGGTGGTTGACTGGCTTTACAGACTCTTTAATTTGATTGTGGGGGGAATGTAGTTTATATTCATTGTGTTAAATTTTTCTTAATTAACTGTAACACCCCAGCTTTGGGTTCTGGTTCTGCCAAAGAAAAATTCTTGATTATCTGTGGTGTCCTCAGTGGGTTGCTTGTTAGCTCAGGGATTGTGCCCACTGCTGTTTGAAAATAATATGTGTTCTGGGGGTAAAGAATCAAGGGAAGGGGAGGAAAGTGATATTTGTTAGGTCCCAGCTCTAGATCAGATGCAGTGCTTGAGTTTTTCATAATGATCATGTTAATAATTTCAAGAATACTATGAAGTTGATATCATTACTCTCATTCTATGGATTAGAAAAGTGGGGTGGAGAATCCTAAAGGTAGAGTTAAAATTCAAACCCAAGAATGTCTAATTCAGAAGCCCATTGCCTCAAAGCCAGTCTTTCTATGGACAAGGAAAGAAAGATGGGGAAGAAAGACACCATGTATATCTTAAGCCTAATGAGAGCATTTCATTTTTTTAAGCCCTCCTAGGAAACAATGCATTTAAAATCTTCAATCTAGTTTGTCCTAGGAATCAAATGAAAATATTTAAGAAATGATGACAGGTACTAGCCCCAGAGTATCAAGAGCCCAGAGATCCTCCTACTTGTGCCTGCTCAGCTCCAAACACTTCATCCCATGGAATTCTCAGAGACTTCCAACAATAGGTCAGGATCTGATAATCAGATTGAAGGTGGATGATACGCGGGGTGTGTGAAGGGCCTAGCTGGTCTACCAGCTAGCATTCTACCTCTATCAACTCTCCAAGTACCTTGAAAGGCACTAATAAGGACATAGACTCTATCATGGACTGTCGAAGCTTGGCTCTGTCACGAGAGACTAGAGCAATGCTTTTAGACTACAAGTTGTGATGCATTAATAAATCATAAAATCAATTTTGTGGGTTATAACTATTATTTTATTATATAACAGAATCGAATACAATAGGATAGAATAAAAAAAGGAAAATACTATAATACATCACATATAATTAGTTATCTTGTGAGAAAAATTTTCTTATATACATGAACAACTGTGTGAAATTAAGCCCTTGATGCACAGAATGTAGAAAACGAATTTCCATGGGCCAAAATATTCTTTCAGTGATTTTGTTTCATTGATCAAAGTTGTGACTATAAGTTCCTGTTTTGTAGACATTACCTGCTGAGAATTTCCAGTCAGAAAAAAACCTTGAAGTAATGCCATTTCAATTTCATCACTCCCTGAAACTTTGCACTCCCTGAAACTTTGAATTGCCGTACAACCTGTGCTTTTCCTGACAGGAATGC
>NW_006790064.1:1131945-1161339 GCF_000442215.2 Lipotes vexillifer
GACAGCTTCAATGTTCTCAGCAAAGTTAATCTAAAAGGTTAACATGGAGCAAAATTTGTTTTGGTTCTTTGGCCTGTTGGGTCATATTTGCTAATTATTATATCCAACTAAGGAAATTGTTTGTGGCTGGCATAAAAAGGGAAATAAAGGAAAAAGTAAAACCATAAGATCTTACCACCTGCACTCCACTTCCTAATGCGTTAATTTTTCAAAACATCAATTGAAGTACTTGTATTTCAGTTTCAACATTCTTTATTTTCACCAAAACATCTCTGCTAAATGTCTGATTTGACTCACCATACTATGATAGCACAAAGAATAGCAATAATAATTATTATTAATAATCACTAACATTTAGTAAAAACATACCATTTTATCTGTTATAAAAAACAGGGCTGAGACTGTATGTGTGTGTGTATAAAATCTCCTTATAGTAACTGAGGAAATAGATATTCAAAATATACCCATTTCAAAGATTAGAAAAACAAGGCACATGTGCCATCAGTGCTAAGAAATATGGACCTTAAGCTGGAGAAAAAAAGAGAAACCTTAAATGCTTATACATAGGTGACTGACATCATTCTATTTTAGCAGGATAATTCTCCTGGCATTGAAGGTGAAATATGAGGGCGAAATTCAAAAAGGGAGCAAAACTGTTTGAGAAATGACTATCTACTCTCTGTCCAATGTATCTCTGCCCCACCCTTCTGTATTCTACTTGTTTAGAACGATAAACTCTTCTCTAAATGTGCAATGATCATTCTGGTTTTAATGTTTTTGTACCCATTTTCCCTTCTTTTTTCAGTTTAGTTCTTCCCTTGACCATTAGTAAATTCTAACTCTTTTTTATTTTTCAAGATCAAGCTCATCTATTGGTACCTCCAGAAAGCAATTACTTACATGTTATTTCCCTTTGAAAATAGCATGATATGATAGAAAAATCAAGGGGTTGGGAATCAGCCAGGTTTTCTCTGCCTCTTAACCTTGAGCAAGTTCCTTAAGGTTTTTGAGATTGTTTCAGTTGTAAAATGGGAATATTACCTGCCTTGAAGAGTTACTGGGAGGATTAGAAATGATCTTTGACATTTAGTAGGGACCTGATGGTACCATTTATAATTATGTTTTTTCCACAGTCCCCCAGACATTCTTTTCTACATCTTCTTATGGCACTTCATTTAATCTGTATAAACATTTGCTACATTAGATTGGAATTATCTTAGTTTGTGAGCAAGGGCAGAGACTCATTTTTGAATCCCAATAAATAACACAATTTCTGGCCCAAAGCAAGATGCCCTTCATAGAATATTTGTTGACATGAATGATGTGGGGCTATCCTGGGGGTAATGATAGAGAGAATATATATCTGAAAGTTATACAGGGAGAACTATGGGAGTTGATGATTGCAACACTCATTATCTAATCAGCAGTAAGTAGTCTGATGCTCAGAATGAAAATCAAACTGATGAGACACAGTACTGAGGTGGAGTGCCTATATTTAGTAATTGTTGATTGGATGTCAAATATTATGAATTTTATGTTGGTTATAAATGTAATTATATATTTTATATCACTTTAAATATTTTTTCATTTTGTTCTGGAATGCAGTTAGGTTATTTGGAATCAATTTGACTTTCGAGGCTTGATTTTAAACTTTCTTAGTGTGCGTTCAAAATACCCTTTAGGGGAATTCTCTTGCGGTCCAGTGGTTAGGACTGTGCTTTCACGGCAGTGGGCCTGGGTTCAATCCCTGGTAGGGGAACTAAGACCCAGCAAGCCATGCGGCAGGCCCGCCCCCACAAAAAAGAAAGATATTGAAAACTTTCATACACTGATGGTGGGAGTTTAAATTGGCATAGTCACTTTGGAATACGATTTGGCAGTGTCTATGAAAACTGAACACATATCCTATGACCTATCATTTCCACTACCGAGGAACCACCCAATATAAATGCACCCAAATGTTCACCAAAAATATGTACCAGAATGTTTATAGCAACACCGGTTCAGCCAAAAACAGACAAACACAAAACAAAAAACACAAAAACAAAATTCCCTTTAGGCAAGGATTAACTTGACCCCACTACTGATGCAATACCCTCCTGAGAGTTCTACCTTTTAGCTTGAAGTGTGCTTTGAATCAGGACAATTTTCAATCCCATAACAGATTGATGATACTCTTTATTTTTGTAATAGAATTTGGTTAAATCCAATATAATTATACATTAGCTGGTTATTAAATAAATTGAAAAATCTTTAAATTGCAAAGAAATTTATATTTCTTAAATTGCAAAGAAATTTAAATTTATAAACATATGTTTATCTAGGGTATAATCTTTTTGTCACATCTTTATAGTCTTTTTTTCTCTATCTTGCATAAATATCCATTATAAAAATAGGCAGAGCTTTATGAAAGAGGCAGTCAGCTCTGTTGTATGCCTTCTAATAGTTGCAGTTGAAACAAAAGCAAAGTCAGTGGCTATATTTTAAATTCTGAGCTTTCAACCTGCCCTTATAAAAGTCCAATCTCTACTGTCCTCCAAATCACTTTTTTGAGTCTTCCAACTTTGGGTGGTGAGTCTGAATTTGCTCCATAAACTTGAGTGTGCAGGAAGTTTTAAATTTCTCCGTTTTCTTTAAAACAGATTAAAGTTTGCTCCTATTTCACCAAAAAGAAAATTATTCAGTCTCAGTCATTATTGTGGTTCCCTGATCACACCCCTTGGTACTGCAAAGGTCCCAAGCGATTTATGCAGAGTAAACATTCAGGAATGTCCCTCTGGACTTTGGCTTAAGCTTGTTTTCCTTAAAAGGATAAACATTGGCACAGTCATTTGAAATGCAGCACTGTGCAGATTTTCCCATTCTGTAGCACAGAAATCATTTCTGTTGTTGGTAATACCAGTGCTTACGAGTCTTCTAAGTACAGAATGCAGGCTTTCTTCCATAGTCATGTTACTTCCCTGGAAGGAGAGAGCTGAGGAAAAAACCAAAATTGTTAATCTTGGCAGTATGTATAAGGCAGTATGTATAACTCTGTGACAGCCCCCTTTCCCTTCCTACTTTTCCATCTCTGTGGTATCCAGGAGGGAACTAGGTGAAGATAAAGGGTTAATCATGAGTTCAAAAAAAAGGGGAGACCAAGAGAGCCGTGCGAAAAAGGGAATGAAAGAATGAAAGATCCTTGAGAGAGGGAAAAGAGAAGTAAATCCAAGGGATATGAAGTTCTTTAGTCAACCTTGAGGCTTTGGCCAAATGGAATTCCTGATTCCAAGATTCAGGAATCTTTGAAACAGAAAGTAAAATTAAGGGTAACCAAAAGGACACAATGGAGACAGGAGCCACTTCTGTGTTCTAATGCCATTCTTGTTCTATTATTTTCTTCTTGCTTCTTTTGGATGTTTACCAAACTAACATTAGGACAGTGTGGGACATGGATTACACCGTTTCTTCTTTTCCACAGTAGGAGTAGAGTTCTAAGGATACACATACATTAACCAATGAACTCACTGATTAAACAATGACCATGCTTCCAAGATTGGGCGAGGCACAGAGATCCACAAACCAAAATATCTATTCCTTCCTCCACAAGAGTCACAATTTGGTTGAGCAGACAGTGTTGTCAACAGCTAATCCTAACACAGTATTTATGCCAGACTTTATCTACATAAGGAACTGGGAATAAAAATAGCAAAAGAGTGTGCCTGTTCTTGCAGGGCTTAAATTCTAAAAGATAGAATAAACAAATAAAGGGGGGAAAAAAGTGTATCGTGTTATGGCCAGTTTCACATGGGGTCCAGTACTGACCTTAGTCTCAGAAAATAATGGCCCCCTGTTCTTAACCAAAGGCTCAGAAGGCCTTCCTCTCAGAAACAGGAAAAAGCAACGTACCAGAGAACACACTGGCAACTCTGCCACATAAAGAACCAGAGCCCAGTATGGGCATTGAATCACCTTTAATATCCTAAAAATCCTTAACCTTAAATGTCCACTCTTTTGACTAACGGACTTTAGTCCCAAAGCTGTGTTGTCCCAGGATAGCACAGTGGGGAAGCTAATGAATAATAAAGGTGAGGGTCGGACTCCCTTCCATTTTCTTCTGCCCTGGAATGCCCATGAAGAGCTGGAGGTACGTTTGAAAAGACAGAATTTTCACAGAGGACTTGACCTAAAAATCTTGCGGGAACTCAAAAGGGCCACGTACCCTTATGACCAACAATTTCCCCATACTCGCAATAAACACAACCTGAAGGAATCTGTTCATTGTGTGTTTTCTCATTTATTCTGGAAGCTCAGTGTCTAGGTAATTTATTGTAAGCAACCCATTACAATGTGTGAACATGATATAAAATTCACAGTTCAGGGATTCCCTGGTGGCACAGTGGTTGGGGGTCCGCCTGCCGATGCGGGGGACGCGGGTTCGTGCCCTGGTCCGTGAAGATCCCACATGCCACAGAGCGGCTGGGCCCATGAGCCATGGCCGCTGAGCCTGTGCGTCCGGAGCCTGTGCCCCGCAATGGGAGAGGCCACAACAGTGAGAGGCCCGCGTACTGCAAAAAAAAAAAAATTCACGGTTCATTTTTTAATCCAAGTAATACTTTAGAAATCTAATTGACCATTCAAGTCACTGCATTAGCAGAGTGAAACCTCTAATTAAAATTAATAACAAAGCTATCTAAGGATTATTAATTCAAGTAACATCTAATTTGGCATGACTGGGAACACAAACTATGTGAAAATTTCAATTATAAAAACTTAAGGGGCTTCCCTGGTGGCGCGGTGGTTGAGAGCCCGCCTGCCGATGCAGGGGGCGCGGGTTCGTGCCCCGGCCCGGGAGGATCCCACGTGCTGTGGAGCGGCTGGGCCCGTGAGCCATGGCCGCTGAGCCTGCGCGTCCCGAGCCTGTGCTCCTTAACGGGAGAGGCCACAACGGCGAGAGGCCCGTGTACCGCAAAATAACAAAAAAAACAAAAAACAACTTAAGAATTAATTTTGCTGAAATGTAGCCAAGAAAAATACATTTTAAACCATTAATATAGCATAACTCATAAATTATGTATCTCTTTACTTTGCATGCATCCAAAAATGGCTGCACAACAACAGAACACCCAGATTTGTGAAATAATTAAATCTGTTATCTTTGCTATTTTACTGACTCTCATCATGCAAAATCCATAAGCTTTATTTATTTTTAAAATGTTTTTGATATATATTTGTCAAAGTATATTTATCAAGGTAGGAGGATAGAACTATTTCATTTAACATTCTGTTAGCTTGTTTAGAAAATTTCAAATATTTAGGCAGGGCAATATGGGCCTCTCTTTGAACCTTCCCCCAAGACCCCACTATTATTAGAGATGGGCCTGAGGGCATAGATATTGGAGAAGTGTATTTGAGGAAGGATTTCTGGAAAGCATCCTAGGACAGATGACTGAGGAGATGAATTTTGGAAAAAGTTGAGTAATATAATAATGTATTTAAATTTCTGCTCATTTTGATACCCCCTCAGAGAACATATTGCTTTTTGGAAACAATAATTATTTATTTTCTACTTATGTTTTTATCTACACACAGGGTTCATTTTACAGTGCTTGGAATGCAACAGTGCTTAATGACTTGAAATACGACGTTCTTGGGAAGGAAGAGGAATGGAGAGTAGATAATAAGTTTTAATGGTTAAGACCTCAGATGGGAAAGCTATACTAAGGGATATAATAAGTGTTTTTCTTTCAAGTATCGTTTCTTGGCCAATTAACAAATGCTATTTTAACTATAATCAATTCTTGATAACATAATGCAATAAGGCATTATTAGGAAAAACAGAATTATTGTCTTACTTTCAATGATTCCTCAAAATATCCTTGAAAACTTGTGCAACGGGAGACAGGCCTAGTTTTTAGTGGTTTAGAATATAACCTACTTACTCTACACACTTATTCTAAGTTAATTTGGTCTGGTTTTAAGCAAATCTCTTTCACAATTAAATTTAACATGCTAATTTGTTCCATTTATTGAAGTACTCCAAGATGTAGAAATTTCAACCGTAGGAAGGAAGTTTATTTCTCAACTTGCACTTATTACACAAGAGGCATCAAATTGCTCATGAATTAACAGCAGGACAGCAATTGTCATTTCCTGGTGTGAGACTATCACAGTTAAGGCAGAAGTCTGACCCGGCCATCATGTGTCTTGGGATATGTTCTCAGAAGGCTAAGCCTCATGTTCAGTTTATACAAACAATGTGACTATTAAATAGAGGGGAATCCAGATATTAGAGCAAGAATGGTAAAGTCAGACGGCCTTGCCAAGTTCATCTTTGGAGCTTAACTTTCGACTACAGCTTCTCACATACTGGCATTGCCACAGGAAATGCTGCTTTGTGGTTCAAAGAACTTGTTGGACTCATGGCTCAACAAACTAAAATATCAGCAGTAGGAAACAGTATTGTGCAATATGCATTACTTAGAGCACACAATATTGGGGGAAAAAAATCAGCAGGACTCAGCCTGCAGCCTCAGATCTGCCAAACTTGAGTCCACTAAAAGAAGCAGAAATGAAACAAGAGGAGGAACAGTCTGATCTTGGTGGGAAAGGCAACAGGATGCCAGCAGACTCAAGTCTTGCTGTTTTTCCTCTTCTGTTGTAATGGTGAAACCAAGCATGACACTGTGGGGCCCCTGGGCCTGGAAGCCTTTCTGTGTCCCCCATGGAGGCTGAAATAGACTTCAGCCTCCATGACCTTCCCTGAATTCCAAAGGACAGGTTCAAACAGTTGCTAATCAGGGAAGGCAGGAGATGCAGAGATAAGGGAGAAGCAGTCAAGAAACAATAGTGCAGAATTCCCTAGAGGTCCAGCAGTTAGAACTCTGTGCTTTCACTACCGCGGGCCTAGGTTCAATCCCTGGTCAGGGAACTAAGATCCCACAAGCTGTGAGGTGTGGCCAGAAAACACAAATAAAACAAACAGACAAAACATTAGTGCAGCCTTGAGACAGGATCCTGGTTCTGCCTCAAGAGATACACATAACAATATCTGTGAGCTCTTCTGCAAAACTAAAACCCCCAACAAATGGAAGATGTTAACTACTTGATGAAGCATTCTTCACTCCAGAGAGAAGGTCACAAGTTGACAACCTCAAGAACCACAGAAGCTCATCAGGAGACCACTTGAGGCCAGATTAAAGGAAAGCAGGCCCTGCACACACCCTGATCTTATCAGAAGCCCCGGCCTTGAACCATTGCTATAAAACTCCTCACCAAATCCCCCCTGGGTTGGACACACAGTTTTGAGGGCATTAGCCCACTGTGTCCCTCTTTGCCTGGCAAAGCAATAAAGCTATTTTTTCTCCCCTGTCTCCAAGATTCAATTTGGCTCTGGTGCACAGAGGCTGAGTTTCGGCATCAATAAGCAGGCCCATGACAAATGTATGCAAATGTAACATGGAAGAAAATTTCTCGAAGATGACTTCTTTGTGCCAAATGTTTCCCTGGTTTTCTTTGGCCTAGACTATGGATGATAATTAGCTTATTTTAGAGTTTAGCCCTTCCAGTTTTCCTCCAAGCTAGGGCCAAGGGTGTTTATCTCACAGAAAGATCAGGGCCTTACATGCAGGGCTAGGAGTGAGAGAGGCCAGAGGGCAGGGTGAGAACACAGGGACGTGTCCCTAATACTCATTCCTTTCTCCCACTCCTCTAGCATCTCAGAGTGGCTAGAGTTCACTCAAGGAATAGTGATTGTCATCTAAACTGGGGAGCAGAGATGCCTGTCATTTGTAAAACCACTTTACTTTATACAAGCCCCTGCTCAAAAATCTCCTCTTGAAGAACAGGACATGCACACTGACACCCTAGAGTAAAATATGGTCATAGTTTCATTAAAAGAAAAACTCAGAAGAAGTAACTTTTTGTAACTGGAAAGTTATCATCCCAAGGAGACTGTAGGAGCTTATCCTTCGGTCAGTGAGTGTTTCCTGGCATTGCTTACAGCCATTGCTGAGCTCAAACCAGCTCATCTCACTGCAAGAGCTGAGTGTTAGGTTAATAATTCTGTTAACCAGTTAGTAATTCTCGGCAGCATAAATTTGGCCTTGGGGAGAATGCTTATACCATGGAAATCAGCAAATGCTATAAATCTGGGCTTTTCCTTTTTTTTTTTTTCCTTGAGAGTTGCTTTACCAACGTGCTACTAATACATATAATCCCTCTCAGATCTGCATGAACATGATCCCCTATTCCCTCTCCCTTCTATAGCCTCTGTCATCTGCCCCACTGTCCTCTGCTCCAATCCTTTGGACATTTTTTATTTCACTTAGCTGTCCTTTTTTCTTTCATTTTTTATTTTTCTCCTGGGGTTTATCATTCAGGCAGCTTTCATGCATGGAAGATGCTTGGGAGTTTGTTCTCCTTGGACTGATCAGAGAAAACAACTTTGTCTGGGGGGGGGGTGGGTTGGTGGGCACAAGCAAAACTCTAGAAATGAAATTCTAGAAGATGAAGGATTTATTCCACTGAGATCATAAACCCGGGCACCCCTGCCTACATGTCCTGGGGCTAGTGAGGCATTCTGTTATCCCCAAATTACTATTAATAGACACCAAGTGGCAATTCTCAATGCCTAGCTCCCCTAATCAGCCTCAATCCCAGAACATACTGTTTTATTCTAAGCAACAACTGAAGTCTGTATGCCCTAGGAATAAAGTGTGTATTTGTGGGTGGTTTAAATATTCCTAAATGAATGTGGAAAGAGTTAGTGTTTTAGAATTGAAGAAACCTTAGAAATAATCATGTCCAACTTGCTTTTTAATATGGTGAGTAAACAGAGGCACAGAGAGGTAGTGGTAGAGATAGCGGTAGAACCAAGACTGGGATTCAGAACCCTGACTCCTACTTCTGGGAACTTTCAAATTTGCAACAATGTCTATTTTTTTAAAATATTATAACTGGGGCCAAGATAATGTTCATTCAAATCAACAAATACTTTTTTTGACTATCAGATTTATATCTATGTGCACTTACCTATCCTAGGCACTGTACTAGGAGTTGAGGCTATAGACAAGTTTCCCACTTTCCTAGAGCTTTCTTTTGAGAACAAAGATTATTTGTGTTAGCATGACTTAATAACTCTGTGTTCCAGGAAATTCTTACCTAGAAAATAAAACTGTCATCCAACTGAAAACTTCATTGTTTGCTTCAGGAAATGTTTATAAGTCAGTTTATCTCGATCAGCAATATGATCATCTTGGCTAACAGCCCTTGTATTAGACAATAGGCTGCTTATCGAGATTCCTATCCAGACACTTGTCATTCCTCACCTCGCTTGTCGACCAATCCGAAATTATCATGTCAGCGAATTTTGTCCAATTCCAGGCAATTTCCTGCCCTGAATGTCCTGTTTTAAATTTTTGATCCCAGTCCCCCTAATATCCTCTCTTCTGAGAAACTATGATTCTGTCAAAAATACTCTTCACCATGTTAAATAAATCTAACACCTACCTTCTCCTGATCAAAAGTTTTTTGTTGTTAGTATTTCTGAAGAGGTAACAGTGGATACATTCTACAGGAGAACTGGTTGTAAGAATGAGGAATATATATTTATCATGACCTGTCTGGGTGTAGTAGGACCTTCACTTGCCACATTCTGTAGCGAGGTAACTTGCCCTGGAAATGTCTGGCTGCATGTTACTTTACAAACTTGGTAAGTACACAAAGGTTTTCTGTGAAATTCCAATTTAAAAAGTTCTACTCTTCAGTGCATCCTTAGGATTGGAAATTCTGCTCTCTGATTCTGGAAGTTTGGTGCCAAAATTCATAGGAGAATGCAGGAGTGGGTGACTGAATACAAGTAAAAGAAAGGCATCATGGGAGGAGCAACTCCAGGAAGCCACAGAACATTATCCCAAACTAGATGGGAAAGTTTTTGATTTAATGTAATTTTAAACATTATTGTTTTCATTTATTTTCCTTAGGGTTTAAGTCACTGTTTTCTCTAATTAGCCTTTTGTGTAAAATTCTCCGCCCCCTCCCCCATTGGAAATACTATACAGCATGGAATACAGTAACTACAAGCACCTAAATGACAAGGGCGGGACTGGGGGGACCCTAAACTGGTCACAAGGAGGTGATCTCTGGGAGGCCTCATCATGGCCTAGATGGCACAGGCCTCAAAGCTACCTCCTTTGCTTTTAGTCACATCCAGTCTTTGATTATTCAGGCATTTAGCAGAAAGAAGCTTCTGGTTAGAGGATAGCAACATATAGGTTAGGTTAAGACTAGGATTACAATTTGTAGAAATATCAATTTCTCAAAGAGGAATTATTTATTTGTTTGCTTATTTATTTATTATGCACCTGCTGAGATTTATCACTGTGCTATGTACTCTTGTCCTCAGACACAAGGTCCAGCTTTTCTTCCAGAAGAGTTTACAGTGTAGGTGGGAGAGCACCTGACACCTCACCTGACACCTGACAGCAGTTCCAGGTAAACTGTCCTAAGTGCTTTAAGAATTCAGACTAAGGGCCACCCTACAGCTGCCCAAAGTTCCCTTGTGAGGTCAGAAGTCAGAATCTCATTCTTGTTGAGTAGAATTCACTCATTCAACAAATATATATTGAGCACCTACTATGTTCCGGGTAGTATTATAGGAAGTTTGGACCCATGAGTGAATAAAATGGACAAAAATCCCCGCCCTCATGGAGGTTTCATTCTGGTAGGAGCTTAGTTCATCTGCTTCTGTACTGGGTTTGTTTTACCATGCATGACCATGTCCCATGATGCTTTGCAGCACTCAAGCTAAGCAGGATGATTGAAGTTAACAAGATGATTCACCAGAACCCATTCTGAGAAAGTAAGGAACAGAACAAGGAAGCAGAAATGACTTCCTCGTGTAATTTTAAACCTTGCCTTAAGCATGTCCTTGAAAATTTCCAGTCCAAAGTAATAATTCATGGACCCAGCACACTTTCCCTTTCTATAAAGTCCTGCCTATTGGACGTACCAGCCTGAAAGCTGTGTAAAACCCTCTGTGGGGAGAGTGGAGAATGAAGGGTAACTAACTAGCTGTGTAACCACAGGAAGTGGGTTATTATCTCTGTTAACCGTGACAGATCATTCCAAAAACTCCAAAGTGTTTCACAAATGCATGAGCTCATTAGTAGACATGTTAATGTCTAGGTTTATGGGGCTTGAGGCTATCAGTAGAGGTCACAATAAAGAACAATAGCTGGGCAACACTGCCAAGAGATCGAGGGTTAAAATATATGTTAAGTATCTGCTCAATACAGTGTGCCCCAGGATGCTCGTTTATTCGTTGGATTAATTTGATTCTCACACCAGCCTTGAAGCCAAATCTGCCTCTCTACCCCAACACCAAATTAAATCTTGGAGACAGAGTTTTGGGTGAAGTAGAAAAGAATAGCTTTATTGCTTTGCCAGGTAAAGGGGGCCACAGTGGGCTAATGCCCTCAAGACTGTGTGACCCAACTGAGTGGGTAGTGAGGAGTTTTATAATAATGGTTCAAAGAGGGTGTGATCAGCTCGTGAAACTTCCTCAATCAGTTGGTGGAGAGGTAAGTGGGAGTCAGCATCATCAACCTTCTGGTTCCCGCAGGTCTGGGGTCTATGTGTTTGTGGGCAGCATACCATTAACTTCTCCCACCTGCTGGGGGTTTCAGCATCTGCAAAACAGCTCAAAGACATTGTTGTGTATATGCCTTGAGGGTGAACCAGGACCATGCCCCAAGGCTGCACTGTTGTTTCTCTTGACAGTTCCTCCTTTGTCTCAGCATCCCCTCCCTTCCCTAATTAGCAACTGTTTGATCCCTTCCCTTGGAACTCAAGGAAGGTCCTGGAGGCTGAATGAAGCCTATTTCCTGTAATCAAGAAATGGGGGGCACAGAAAGCCCCTCCTGCTTGGCACTAGCCTCACCAGGAAGGATTATCAGCCCTTCACCCACGAGTTGACTGGAACTCAGAGAGGTTGTCCTTAGTCACACAGGCAGCAAGTGGGAGAGCTGGGATTCTAGGGTAGAGCAATATGACTGGACCAGGCAGCTGCCTTTTCCCAGTAAGTGGTACTATCACAGTGTTTGATTAAAATACCGTTTCCCTGAAACAAAGAAGTAATGGCTTTTAAAATTTTTTGGCCAGGGAAAACATTTTGAGCATATTTAAATATATGAGGACCATTTCTTTTCTTTAAAAAAATTTTAAAGCAATTTATTGGATTATGAGTATAATGACTTTTTTGCTTGTTTTTTCAGCTTTATTGAGGTATAACTGACATATAAAATTGTAAGATATTTAAAGTATACATGGTGATGATTTGATATATGTATACATTGTGAAAGGATTCCTCCCATCTAGTTAATTAACACATCCATAACTTTACACACTTTTCCCTTTTTTTGTGTGTGAGAACATTTAAGTTCTACTCTCCTAGCAAATTTCGGTTACACAAAACAGTATTATCAACTACAGTCACCACGTTATACATTAGATTCTCTGGACCATTTTTTTCTTTAAATATGTATCTGGTATGAAATGTCTGATATTTATCTGGTTCAGTTAGTTGAATTATTTTCTAACATTAAGAGAGACTACAGTAGCAATTTCATTAGTGGACTTGAGATTGAGTTTAGAGTATTACTTTAAATAGATCTAAGTCTTTCAAAAATAAAGAACTCATGTAAGAAATAGAATTGAATTTCTGTGACACCTTGATAATGATACCTATCACTTACTGAGTATATATGCTGTGTTAGACACTGGTTGACCAAAATGTAATTGGCCCTCACCCCCTTCTGAGTTCCTTGGATCACCCTCGTATTAGAGGTAAGGAAATGGAGACCGAGAGAAAGAGAGCAGCAAAGTCACACAGCGAGTAAGTAAATTGTAGTGGTGGATTCAAACCCAGGGTGGACCGCCTTTTACAGATACTGCTCTTGAATGCCATGTGAATCCAAGTGAGGGGACAAAGGCCCCTCTGCTGAAGACACCAACAGAGCAGTATACACATGAAACTTTAAAAATGTCTTAAGTTATGCATATCCTGGTTTTGTAGGGTCATACAATTATGGAGCCACTCTAAACGAAAAAATACAAATTACAATGAAAAAAATGAACATTAATTTTAAATAAGAAAAAATTTATAGCAAATTACAAATTCATAAAGCTGAACAACACCATAACCAGAAAAAAATAGTATGTGCTTATTAAATAACTGCTTGCAGTATCTCTAAAATACTCTTACTCTTTGGTTTTGGTTACATACTGTTGATCTCCTCTTCACATAACGATGATTTTTTAAGATGATCTTCTATGCATAGAAAGGTAGTTTATTCTTTCTGTTAGGATGGTTGATCAAAATTTGTTTTTATTATAGATAGCTGGATGCATAAAGCATAAAATTTCATATACAGATGTACTTATTTGTTGTGCTATTGCAGGTGCATGCTCCACAAACATAGGATTCCAGTCAAATAGGAAAAAAGGTATGAAACAATTGTAGTTGTATTCCCTGAATTATTAACTATATTCCTGAAATGAGAAGGTTTGTTTTGTTGAGGGTTGATGTGAACTGAATCCTCTGCTCTTGACTTGACATTTTGATAATTGAAAGAGTTTTCCCCAGACTAGCTTCTGGCTCTGTGTATTTCAATCTTGTTTCTCCCATACCTACATCATTTTATTGTTGTCCACCTTAAGACCCATTCTAATCCTCGTATCAGGAAGGTGGGGGAGTAGGCGCAGTAAGTAGAGAGATATTCCTAGCAACTAGTCTCACACCAGGATGGCTAGTAAAAACAGAACCATTCATAACATGACTGTGAACCAGTAAAATATGTATCATTAAATCTACATTTAAACATCTTCAACTCAACTTCTCCTCAACCAGATCTCAAAAGCACAGCTAGATCGACATCATCCAGTATAAGCAAAAGTGTAAGGAAGGAAAGTGAGAGTGAGAAAAATAAGCAGAGTCATGACAAATTTGGTTAAAATATGTGACTTCAGTGAATTTTATAAAAATATATGACTTGTTAGTAAACTAGTGAGGGTCCTGGAGCTTAAACTAATTAGCTTCGTGATACATCCACCTATGGCTGTGATGAAGTGCTCATCTAGCTGAGTGGCATCATTGCTTAAAACATGGAAAAATGTTCATCCTTATGTTTAGGTTAGTAAATATGACCCTAGTAACTGGTGACAGTGACAAATATAAGAGGATTCTGTTGTATGGTCAAAACGGTGAATCAGATCTAGGTCACTGAAATATTTTTATGAAAAACTTACATTAGGGTAGGTTCAGAGAGATTTTTCTTTCCTTGGTTTAGTATTTTGAACTAGCCACAAAGATTTCTTTCTGCCTCTCTGATGTCCACCCAAACCACTCTCACATCTGCTATATTAAAATATGCACATTAGGGCTTTCCTGGTGGCGCAGCGGTTGAGAGTCCGCCTGCCGATGCAGGGGACACAGGTTCGTACCCTGGTCCGGGAAGATCCCACATGCTGTGTAGCGGCTGGGCCCGTGAGCCATGGCCTCTGAGCCTGCGCGTCCGGAGCCTGTGCTCCGCAACGGGAGAGGCCACAGCAGTGAGAGGCCTGCGTACTGCAAAAAAAAAAAAAATTTGCACGTTAAATTTTAATTCACCAAATTTATAAACTAACTCTCACATGGTTCCCTCTTTTGTAACTCCTAAAAGCAAAGTTAATGTGGGAGATTTTTTTCAGTGGTTGATTTATCCTCAGGGTAACAATGCCCTGTTACTCTTTTTCTCTGGAGGCACCTATGATAGAAATGTTGGGGGAAAGGGACTTTAGAGGGAGATTCTGAAATCGTTGGGAAATTCCACAACTGTTCTTCATAGCCATGTCAACAAACGACTTCATCCAGGATCCATGATTCATGTGTCACGCATGCCGATGTTGGAATAGAGTCAGCAGAAGGAAGCTGACCTCAGACACAGGGACTCACAGCTGCTGAGCCAGAAAAACTTTGAAAGATGTCTTCCTTTTAGCAGACTTTTCTTGAATGTTCGCTCTGTGTGATGTGCTAGGGATATTCAAATTCAACTCCTGTTGTTAAGGGAAAAGAAACCAAGAAGTCACTTAAGAAAGGGTACAGTGGGCTATAGGAAGGCTCACAGACAGGAGAGGGCAAACTTTGAGATCCTCACTCTTATGGTGAGGTGGAGGCTGAAAGAATGAACTTTCAGGAAGTGCCCACACCGTGTTGCGACCTGGGTTGAATTTTAAAAGTTGCATTGGTTTTGTCATGTAGAAAAGGGGAAAGATACTCCAGACAGAGAAAATAGTATGAGCAAAAATTCAGAGGTGCCAAGAATGTAAAAGACTAAAACTGAGGGTGGGAGGAGAGAGACATCTAGAGAGGAGGTTAGAGAGAACAGAAGGGGCCGAGCAGAGAAAAACTTTTATCAGGGCAAGAATGTAAACTATCCTGAAGACCATGGCAAGGGGGTAGACACTGATGATTAAGCCTGGGAAAAGACATGGCCAGATTCCTATTTTAGAGAGTTCACTTGGCAGAGGTGAGTGAACGGTGGAGGGCGAAAGCTTGGGGTTAGACCATTTAGGAGATATTCTGTGGTGGTCTGGGGGAGAGAAAGGGGGGCTCAGTCCAGTGTAGTGGAGCTAGGAAGGGAGAAGAAATTCACTAAGAAATTATTTAAACTTTTTAAAAGACTAGGTAGTGTTACATGTTGGAATACTTCACAGATGCAAGTAGAAGTAGAAATACTGGCCAGAAAATTGTGAAATAGAAGAACTGATTGATATTAAGAAATGCTAACAACACAATAGCAGGTGAAATAACCAAGACTTAAAGTTGTGGCATACACACAACACACAAGATTGAAAGGAAATATATCAAAGCCTTAATAGCCATAATCTCTGGATAGTGAGATGACAGATAACTTTTATTTTCTTTTTTATATTTTTATATAGTCAGAATGAATCATATTTGTAATGCAGAACTATGACAAAAGTTAAGGAGAAAAGAAGGATGAAAGGAAGTGAAAAAAAGGAGGAAGGCCAAAAGGAGACATTTCAGAGATGTTAAGGAGATACACTCAGTGGTGTATGGGAAATGGTTTCATAAAGAGAGACTTATGATTCCTACAGAGGCCTCTTTAACTTAACCTATTCTAGAAGTTTCTACAAAGCAAGCATTATAGGCTATAGGACCAAGGTTGGATATATAGTAGGTTGGGGAGTAAACATGAGATTGGAGCCAGGGTGGGAAAGTACTTAAGTTGTGTTCTTCTGACTGTCCATTAGTTTAGCTATGTCTGCTGAGGTACCTGGAGGGGAATGTGTAATGTGTTTTGTAGGAAAGCAGCAGACTTTGATTCTGGTTTCTTGGTTAGAGGCTGCCCTGCTGAAGTCGGATCCCTGACTGGCTACACAACTCTGCCCCGTCCCTGTCCAGCCCTAGGCTCTACTTTCCTGACTCAGAGCATTTGATGCCTTGGTTGTTTGTATATATGGAGAATTTGAATGTGTTGGAGCAGAATATTGTGGTAAGTACCCAGTTGTTATCTGCCCTGGCAGCTGCTTTTTCTTTTCTGAGCCCTTGGAAAATGAACCATAATACTCATAATTATATTAATAACAATAGTCACAATGATGACTAAAAAATAGGGACAATACAATATATTTGCCAAAAGACTTAGGAATAATAACAGCAGCTTCACTGAGTGTTCAAAGGTTCAAATTTGGGGGGTCATTTTTTTCCAAGAAGAGTCATCAAGTGGCCTGAAATTCTGTGCAATATCTTCCCTTATTAGAGCTGTCTCTACGAGCAAGTTCAGTGTCACTGAAGGAGAGACCGTGTGGATGTAGGTGCTCCTTTCTTCCTAGGAGTGCCACTTCTCTCTCTGCATACCACCTTGGCCTTAAGAACTCTATGCTCAAACGCAGAGTTCAGTTCATAAATACATTCCCCCAACATGACTAAAAGGGCCTATCCATGTGCTCCCATGGCTTCTGCACTTATCTATATTATGACACTCCACCCATAGCATTTTTTTTTTTTTTTTTGCGGTACGCGGGCCTCTCACCGTTGTGGCCTCTCCCGCTGCGGAGCACAGGCTCCGGACGCTCAGGCTCAGCGGCCATGGCTCACGGGCCCAGCCGCTCCGTGGCACATGGGATCCTCCCGGACCGGGGCACGAACCCGTGTCCCCTGCACCGGCAGGCGGACTCTCAACCACTGCGCCCCCAGGGAAGCCCCACCCATTGCATTTTACTTACCTGTCTGTACTCTCACTAGATTTTAACATCTATAAAGAAATTATATCTTATTCACTGTTGTATCCACAGCACCCACCACAAAGCCTGGCACATAACATGCTGAAGAGGTTTTGCTAAATAATAACACAGATTTTGTTAAGTGACATTGTTAAATTAATAAACAAAGGATTTGGGCTTCCCTGGTGGCGCAGTGGTTGAGAGTCCGCCTGCCGGTGCAGGGGACACGGGTTCGTGCCCCGGTCTGGGAAGATCCCACATGCCGCGGAGCGGCTGGGCCCGTGAGCGATGGCCGCTGGGACTGCGCGTCTGGAGCCTGTGCTCTGCAATGGGAGAGGCCACAACAGTGAGAGGCCCGCGTACCGCAAAAAAATAAAGAAATAAACAAAGGATTAAGTTCAGAAAAAAAACAAAAGTTAAAAACAAGAAGACCCAAATACTTCTAACATTTGCTCCCATTCACTAGCCAGCACTTTAATGTAGATTTCACCCCTCCCTCCCCCAAGACATACACATATTCCTTACTGTTGCTTTAAGCTCCTGAAAAGAGGAAAGGTACTAGATGAAAATATTTACTAGTTGTAACTACTGCAAGACTCTTGGACAGTGCTTATTATAGCCAGAAACTGAAACTATTCGAGAGGAAGAACAGTGGGAACAGAGCAAGGGAGTTTCACTAAGCAAGTCTTTTTTCTAGGGCACAAACTGATACTTTAATGTCTATTTTGAGGGGGTGCAAAATTATTTTAACTATTATTTGTGTATATGGAAATAGGGATACGTATTCTTATATGAGGCAGCAAGAAGTACAAAACATCACCTTGGATATCGCTGCCCCAAATGAATCTAATCATGAAGAAATATGAGCCAAATCCAAGATGAGGAAATTTTGTTTCAGAATAAAGAAAACTAAAGACATGACAACTAAATGCAATATGTAATCCTAGATTTGAATACTAGAGTAGTGTTACGGTCCGGGACCCACACGCCTGGAGTCAAGTTCCCCGGTAAATGCGACCCGTGTCCCAACCAAGGACACCCGAGAATCACCAACACCAAGTACAAAGATTAGCAAAGCTTAAACAAGTACAAGTATAGAAGCTTACACAAACTGTCCGGACAGGGTCCCACTCGGAGAGAAGTGAGGGAGACCCCGACTAACAGTCGGGCGAGGCCTTTATACCCTTCACAGGGCGGGAAGTCCCCAAGGCGGGAGGGAGCTGTTTAATTTTGAATCAGCCAATCAGGAACCCGGTTCTTCCCGCCCCACGCAAGCAAGCAAGTTTCTTACAGAAGCCAAAATGTGCTGTTAGCCCTGAAGCTGTTCTTCCGTTTCTTTCGTCACATTCCCCCCTTTTTCTAGGAACTAATCAAATCCTTGATTTCTGGTCTTCCGTATTCAGGAGGTGTGTTTCGTTTTGGGCTAAAGTTTGCCCAGTCAATCCATCTGTTAGTGTCCACGTCCTCTGTGGTGTAGTCTCTCTTTATTCTGCTATGATGAATCCAAGTCCGGACACCGTCGACTTTAACAGCAGTCGGGGTACTCAACACAATCAGATGAGGTCCAGTCCACCTAGTCTCCAATGTCTGGGGTTTATGCTTCTTTACCCAGACTAAGTCTCCAGGTGGCAATGTGGGTTCCGGAAATTTTATTTTCAGTTTTTGTACAAAAGGTTTCCAGTGCCGAGGTTCAGCAGGGCAGTGGCTGCAATTTGTCTGACGCATGAGGGCCACCCGGAGGCTACTGGGTCCAGTTGTTTAGAGAGATAGGCTATCGGCCTTCGCCAGGGCCCAAGCCTCTGAGTTAGTACTCCCCTTGCCACCCCGGCTCGCCCACATCAGGGTTGGGGAGTGCCAGAGCAGAAGGCGAGGCAAGAGCCCTTCCAATGTCCTGGCAGGCCCTCCCTTGTGTCTCAGCCCAGCCAATCTTGGTGGCCTCGGGCCACTCCGGCCAACGCCCCCCAGGGCATCGTATAGAGGGTTGGCCAGCTCTGCAAATCTGGGTATTCAGAGCTGGCACTAGCCCGCCCTTCCCAAGAATTCTCTCAGTTCCCCCCGCCTTGTGGCAGGGGCTGGCAAGGCCAGGATGGCCCAAGTGCTCTGTCCTCCTTCTAGGATATACCCCAAATAGTCCACTTGTTCTTGACAAATCTGAGCCCCTTCAATTGAGAGTATAGCCCAAGTCCTGTAGTAACCTTACTAGGCCTTTTCTTCCTGTTAGACAATCCCGCACAATTTTTCCAGCCACAAGTAAATCATCCACATATTGTAATAAGGTTACTTCGGGAAACTGGTTATGGAATTCGAAAACGAGTTTTTAACAGTTCATGTAACCCTGTAGATCCCAGATGCGTTCCCTCATGCATCGAATCAACATCAGGCCTAGGTTCTCAGGAATAAAAACTCGGTGATCCCCGTCCTGCCCCCACAGGGGCAGTCAGGCATGACCAGGAAGGAGTGGGTGACTGCCTGCTTGCCCAAGTCGACCTTCCTGTCCGTGGTCCAAAAACAGCGTTGAGTCCCAGTGGCCCCCTGTAATCTATATCTTTCCTTCCTTCTCGTTATCTAATATCCCCCCCTTTTTCTTTTGTATCCAGTCCAAATCCTTGGAATCAATAAAGAAACTTGGTTACAGTAACCAGAATTATGAATGATTACGTTTAACATACCAAGTAATCTTAGTTAAATATTTTTCTTTAAGATACCTCAGGGGACCTCTAAAGTATCACAAAGTTAACTGGAAATCAAAAGAAACAATTAAAATTTGATATCTGGGAAGTTTGTCAAAAAGTTTTAAAACAGTTGGTCAAATAAGATCATAGGTCACTGTGAGACAATACTTATTCCTTAACCAAAGTTACAAAAGATCTCAAAAGCAAATACAGATCACTTAAATGCAAAGAAACTTACAGTCTCTTGTCAAAAGCAGCATTTTAAGAATACTTTGGGGGAAGAAACCAAATCCAGTCTTGTTCTAGCCCATTCCTAATAAAATCCATCTACCCAACTAAATTCAGTCCAATCTTAGAAAATCCTGATCATGTATTACTGTTTTCAGTATTTTTTAAATTTTTATTTGTCCCACCTTTTTTTACTGAAAACATACATCTTACCTTCCTTAAAGTTTTTTTTTTTTTACATTGAGTTACTTTTCTTGTTGACAGATTTATAACAGATGGAATAAGGTTTTATTTGACCGTTAGGAAACCTAGGTACAACAGAAGTATTATACTCAACATTGATGACTCTAAAGACATGTCTATATTAAACCAACAAGTTTAAGCCACCTTCAATACCAGATATCAGTTTAGTACTGAATAGTTTTCAGATGACATAAAAAAGCCAATTAAGTAGAGCTCTTCTATGAATTAATTTTTGGCAATACCATACATCTACAACACACATATAGATAAGTATGAAAATACAAACACAGAGATCTCATTGTTCCCATTCCAAAATTTCAGTCCTGAGTCAAGTACAACATAAAATCTATCAGTTACAAGGGGTTGGATTCAAATTGGGCTTCTGGCAGATGGAACAAATCAAGGTCACCAATCTAGATGGCTAAACCCTTTTTACTAGTGCTTGTAGAAAAGACACTTAGGATTTCAATTTATCCTTGACAAGTCAAGCGTTAAGTTACTTTACCCTCTTTTTTTTAAAATTTGCATTTAAAAAGATGGCAGAAATAAGGGTTTCTTAGAAGACCAGATAGGACATTTGTATCTCAAAGGTTTCCCCTTTGTTTAATACTTAGCTTAGGGGAGCAGGCCTCTTTTAAAATTCCTATCAGGCTAAACTCCATTTCCCAAAAGCAGCCTGCCTCGTTGCCTCGATACCGATGCAGTTCCTGGTGTTGTGAGTTGGCCCCTTGGTTTACTTGTGCACAAGTCACACATTGCCTAGTGACTGAGAATACTTTTTCTTTTAATACCTGCCTTAACTGTCTCTTCTCAGTTTATAAGTTCTTCCCTTCAAAACCATCTAATTTTTGTAATTTCCTTCGGATATCTGGGGCCGACTGTGTCACAAAGGCCAAGTTAATTGCCCGCCTGCCTGTTTTTTGGTGCCTCAGGGTCTATGGGGGTCCATAGCCTATAAGTCTCCATCAGCCTTTCCAGGAAGGCGGCTGGAGACTCTGTGGCTCCCTGGGTCACCTCTGTAACCTTGGACATATTAGTTGGCCTTCGTGCTGCCGCCCGAAGTCCTGTTAACAGAGCCTGGCGAAAACGGGCCAAAGCCCCTCGTCCCTCCTCCGTGTTAGGATTCCATTCCGGTCGGGTACTAGGGAGCACGGTTTCAATTAGGTTGGGGTTATCGGTGGGCCGTCCATCTGGACCAAGTACCTGTTTACGAGCCCCCCACATGATTTTTTTTTCTTTCTTCCATGGTAAACAAAACCTGTAACAATTGCTGACAATCATCCCAGGTCGGCTGATGAGTTACAAATATAGTTTCTAACAGTGATATTAACGCTTGTGGTTTCTCAGAAAATGGAGGATTTTGTAATTTCCAATTATATAAATCAGTCGTGGAGAAGGCGGCGTAAGTACGAAAAGGCTGTGCCTCCCCTGGTCTATGTGCTTGTTGCCGCAGAGGCAGAGCAGTGGGTCGCGGTTCAGTCAAGTGATCTCTGGACCGGGTATGCGGTCTCCTGGGCCGACCTGGGAGGATGTCGTCATCGGGGCCGGTATCCGCCTCGGGACGGACATAGGGAGGGGGAGGCGCAGACGCCTCGGGAGGAGGGGTTTCTTCTTCTTGCTCTCCCTCCCCTACAAGAGGAGGGGGCGGGGACTTAGAGCTTTTAACATTAGGTTTTTTCCCGTCCGCCATCTTGGCGGCACATATGTTATCTTTAGATCTTGTTTCCTTTCTGTTGGTAGCTCCCGGCGGGGGCAACCAGGGCCTCAGCCAGTCAGGTGGTGTCTCCACGAGACCCCGCCAACACTCAATATAAGGAATCTGATCATCATGTACCTTAAAGACAATATCTTCCACCGCAGCTATAACCGGAATAGAGAACGTACCTTCGGATGGCCATCCCACCTCAAATGTCGGCCATTCCAATTCACAAAAGGTGCGGAGGGTTTCCGGGGATACAGAGGCCCCGAATTCCCTGGCGATCTGGCGGAAGTCTCTGAAGTGGTCCAGAACTAGGCTCAGGGGGGTCTGCATCCGGGACATACCTTGTCCCATTGTTAAATTTCTGTTGAGCTAAAGGTTTTAGCACAAGCACAAAGCCAAAGTGTCCAAGCAAATGCAAGAGCACACACACGAGTGACAAAAGACAGAAGGAGAGAACAACAAGTTTTGACACAATCCCAGTTCAAAGTCGGGACCAAAGAATATCGAAACCGACTTTGAATTCCCAAGGAGGAATCGCGGCGTCCCGGGACTCCTCCTGACTCCAGGCTTAACGTCGCGTCCGACAAGCCTTAATGGAGCCTCCTAGTTTCTTGCCGGCAAGCCAAGCGTCGCAAACTTACCCAAGGAGCAGGCGGTGGCTTCGGAGGTGGGACCCTGTTTCAGATCTTTAACCTCCACTTCGGGTATTCCAAAGACAGGGAGGGACCCTGTTTCAGGTCTTTAACCTCCACTGTCCAATCCCGGACGAGCCCCCAGATGTTACGGTCAGGGAGCCACACGCCTGGAGTCAAGTTCCCCGGTAAATGCGACCCGTGTCCCAACCAAGGACACCCGAGAATCACCAACACCAAGCAGAAAGATTAGCAAAGGATTTATACAAGTATAGAAGCTTACACAAACTGTCCGGACAGGGTCCCACTCGGAGAGAAGTGAGGGAGACCCCGACTAACAGCCGGGCGAGGTCTTTATACCCTTCACAGGGCGGGAAGTCCCCAAGGCGGGAGGGAGCTGTTTAATTTTGAATCAGCCAATCAGGAACCCGGTTCTTCCCGCCCCACGCAAGCAAGCAAGTTTCTTACAGAAGCCAAAATGTGCTGTTAGCCCTGAAGCTGTTCTTCCGTTTCTTTCGTCACAGTAGTTGTATCTTTCTCTGTCTCTGTCCACCAATCCATTCATCATTCATCTATGTATCCATCCATGTATCCATCTATCTATCCAACTATTCATCTATGTAAAGAATATCATTGGGACAATTGTCATAAAATGGATAAAGTTTGCAGATTAAATTGTTTCACTCTTAATTTCCTAGTTTTGATCATTGTAACGGGTTAGAGGAGAATTTTCTTGTTCTTAGGAAATACTGGGAAATCTGAGTGAAGTGTATTCTAGAATTCTTTATACTCTTCTTACAACTTTTCTGTAAGTTTAAAGTTATTTCATATATAAAATAGATAACCAACAAGGACCTACTGTGTAGCACAGGGAACTATATTCAGTATTTTGTAATAACCTATATGGGAAAAGAATCTGAAAAAGAATACACACACACACACACACTCATATATATATGTAAAACCGAATCACTTTGCTGTACACCTGAAACTAACACAACATTGTAAAGCAACTATACTTCAATTAAAAAATAAATGAATTAATTAAAAAAAAAATCCTGTGTGGGTTCCACGAGCTGCAGCATTTGATTAATGTGTGAACATATTTCTAAAAAGAAACTTGAATGAAATTTTCAAGACTGTGAAAAAGTTTTCAAGAATGGAAAAAGAAATTTAAAAAACAACAAGTGGTAGTTTCTTAAAATTTGTGCCTAAATAAACCATATAAATAAATTTTTCATACTCTGTTCCATTAAAAAAAGTTATTTCAAAATAAAAATATTATAAAAATTAGGGTTATAAATACAAATAATCAGATTGAGATATACGTACTGTGATGGACTGAATGCTTGTGTTCTCCCCCCAAAATTCATATGCTGAAACCTAATCCCCAATGTAATGGTATTTGGAGGTGGGACCTTCGAGAGGTGATTAGTTAATGAGGGTGGAGCCTTCATGAATGGGATTACAGGCATACCTTGGAGATATGTGAATTCTCTTCAAGAAACCCCCAATAAAGTGAATATCTCAACAAAGCAAGTCACACACTATTTTTGGTTTCCTAGTGTATATAAAAAGTATGTTCACACTGTACTGTAGTCTATTAAGTGTGCAACAGCATTATGTCTAAAAACACAATGTACATACCTTATATTAAAAACACTTTATTGCTAAAAATGCTAATCTGAGCCCTCAGTGAGTCCTAATCGTTTTGCTGGTGGAGGGTCTTGCCTCGATGCTGACGGCTGCTCACTGATGAGGGTGGTGCTTGCTGAAGGTTGGGGGGGCCATGGCAGCTTCATAAAATAACAATGAAGTCTGTATCATGAATTGACTCTTCCTTTAACAAACAATTTATCTGTAGCATACAATGCTAGTTGACAGCATTTTAACCACAGTAGAACTTCTTTTCAAAATAGAGGTCAGTCTTTTCAAACGCTGCCGCTGCTTTATCAACTGAGTTTACATAATATTCTAAATCCTTAGTTGTCATTTCAACAATTTTCAATGCATCTTCAGCAGGAGTAGATTCCATCTCAAGAAGCCATTTTCTTTGTTCATTCATAAGAAGCAACTCCTCATTCATTAAAATTTTATCATGAAATTGCAGCGATTTAGTCACATCTTCAGGCTTTGCTTCTTATTCTAGTTCTCTTGCTATTTCCACCACACCTCCACTGAAGTCTTGAGCTCCTTGAAGTCATCCATGAGGGTTGGAATCAACTTCTAAACTCCTGTTAAGGTTGATAGTTTGATCTCTGCCCATGAATCGTGAAAATTCTTAATGGCATCTAGAATGGTGAATTTTTTCCAGAAGGTTTTCAATTGACTTTGCCCAAATCCACCAGAGGAATCACTGTCTATGACAGCTATAGTCTTATGAAATATATTTCTTATAGAATAAGACTTGAAAGTTGAAATAACTCCTTGATCCATGGGCTGCAGAATGTAGACTGTGTTAGCAGGCATGAAAAACAACATTAACCATAATCATACATGTCCATCAGAGCTCTCAGGTGACTGGGTACATTGTCAATGAGCATGAATATTTTGAGAAGAATCTTTTTTTCCTGAGCAGTGCGTCTCAACAGTGGGCTTAAAATATTCAGTAAACCATGTTGGTAAATGGGTGTGTTGTCATCCAGGCTTTCTTGTTCCATTTATAGAGCATAGGCAGAGTAGATTTAGCATAATTCTTAAGGGCCCTAGGATTTTCAGAATGGTACATGAGCATTGGCTTCAACTTAGAGCCACCAGCTGATTAGCCCTGAGAGTCAAAAGAGTCAGCCTGTCCTTTGAAACTTTGAAGCCAGGCATTGACTTCTCTCTAGCTGTAAAGGTCTTGGATGGCATCTTCTTCCAATAGAAGGCTGTCACAACTACTTTGAAAAATCTGTTGTTTAGTGTAACCACCTTCATTAATTATCTTAGATGGATCTCCTAGGTAAGTTGCTGCAGCTTCTACATCAGCACTTGCTGCTTTACTTTGCAATTTTATCCTATGGAGACGGCTTCTTTCGTGAAACTTCATGAACAAACCTCTGCTAGCTTCAGCCCTTTCCTCTGTAGCTTCTTCACCTCTCTCAGCTTTCACAGAACTGAGGAGAGTTAGAGCCTCGCTCTGTATAAGCTTTGGCTTAAGGGAATGTTGTAGCTGGTTTGATCATCTATCCAGACCACTAAAACTTTCTCCATATCAGCAATAAAGCTGTTTCGCTTTCTTATCATTTGTGTGTTCACTGGAGGAGCACTTTTGATTTCCTTCAAGAACTTTTTCTTTATGTTCATAATTGGGCTAAGTGTTTGGCATGAGAGGCCCAGCTTTCACGCTACCTGGGCTTTCAACATGCCTTCTTCACGAAGCTTAATCATGCCTAGTTTATGATTTACAGTAAGAGACGTGAGACTCTTCACTTGAAGGCTTAGAGGTTATTGCAGAATTATTAATGGACCTAATTTCAAAGTTGTTGTGTCTCAGGGAATAGGGAGGCCCAGGAGAGGGAGAGAGATGGGGGAATGAATAGCTGGTTGGTGGAGCAGTCAGAACACACACATTTATTGATTAAGCTCACCATTTTATATGTACATGGTTTGTGGTGCCCCAAAACAACTACAATAATTACATCAAAGATCACTGATCACAGCTCACCATAACAAATCGAATAATAATGAAAAAGTTGGAAGTATTACCAGAATTACCAAAATATGGTACAGAGACACAAAGTGAGCAAATGCTGTTGGAAAAATGGCGTCAGAAGACTTGCTTGACACAGGGTTGCCCCAGACCTTTGATTTGTAAAAAAATGCAATGTCTGCAAAACGCAATAAAGCAAAAGACAATAAAATGAGGTATGCCTGTAGAGCCCTTATAAAAGAGACCCTAGAGACCTTTCTCACCCGTTCTGCCATATGAGGACACAGTGAGAAGAAGGCTGCCTATAACCAGGAAGTGGATTCTCACCAGACACCCAATCTGCTGGCACCTTGGTCTCGGACTTCCCAGCCTCCAGAACTCTGAGAAATAAATGTTTCTTGTTTAAGCCACCCAGCCTATGGTATTTTTGTTACAGCAGCCCTAACAGATTAAGACATGTACATTAAACAAAATAGTTTTATACCAAATCAGTTAAGCATGCTGAAAATTTTTTGAGACCTAGGATGTTTGTTTGGGTTAGTTTCAAAGTGCAGGGGGACATACTGGATTTTGTGTAATTTCCAGTGACATAGTGCAAAGATGAGGTCCCACACACCTTTAGTGTTGCAATAATATAAAAAGCCTCAGGAACACTCCAGCCAACACAATTCCTCAGAGACAGCCAAGCACACCAGTGTCTGGGGCTGCAGGACACTGGAAAGAAAGGATCCGGGGTAAACATGGCTTCCAAGCTGACCATAGCTCTATTGCTTTCTTGGCAGTTCCATGCTTTCTGTAGCACCGTGTGAAGGTAGGCACATTCTTCTGATCACTAGAGCTTTCTTTTGTATAACTATGATCCTCAGAAAGCAAGGGGCTTTAAATCTGATCAAAATTGCTTTAAGAACAAATATTTATTTTTATTCAAACAAACAAAAAAAAATTCATTTAACATTGACAGGGCTGCAAAATGACTTCCATGGACCCTAGACAATTTTACCTTTGTGGGGTTCTCCCATTATAATATCAATATTAAAAATTGTTTTTGATATAACTTTAAATACTTCATCTTTTTTTCTGCTTCAGGGAAAATTTAGTAGATTTTTGTGGGTGGGTCCAAAAAAATTCACCTTTTTCTGTCGTGAGAAAAAAATAACACTTTTTTTGACTCTAAATCTTTTTTGATTTTAAAAGAAATCAAAATATTTTCAAAGGCCCCTAAAATTATTGTGGGCCCTAGGCACTGTGTCTACTATGCTTAATGTACAAGTCAGCTCTGATTGAATTAGATTTTGAAATATTTAGGCTGTATCTCTATTCTTCTAAGGAAGGTGTAATATTTGAATTGATATAAGCATTTGGTTGCTAAAAATGTATGTCTGAATATTAGTTGAATTTTATAGACCTATGTATCACTATATATACCTAAATCCATTTATAATTTATATTATATTCCACTGGGAGCCACAGTTGATAAGTATTGTCCATTAACATCAAACCAGGTAACCCATATGTTTTTACTTAGCATTCTGTTAACAAAGGTTCAGACAACTATCATTTCCTATCTGTTTTGAAGACCCCATGATGGATCCTAGACCCTCCTGAGATCCTGTTCTATAACAAATAATATCTTGTTTTTAACATGTGGTTTCTGCACTTGAATTTTTTCTTTTATTAGCATTAAAGAATTTTTCTTAAACATAACACATCTCTGTGAAATAGTATATGTTTCTATTAATTCTTTCTAAAGGTGATTTCTTTGTTGATGAGATCATAGCTGACCTCCTGTAAATACCATTATGGTGTCACAGAGGATTCTGCAAAATCAAGTAGAAGAAAAATTGTCATATGGAGGTTCAACATTAATTTTGAAAACTACAAATATTAATCTTCATATAGAAAGTTATTCAAAGTAGTCAGTGAAAATAATTTTTTAAAAAAGGAAATGAACGTCAAGGCCTGGCCAAAAAGTAATATTTTATTTGTAGCAATCTGTTTCTTAAAATTAAGACTTTTTTTGTGGACCTCGAAATCATCGTATTAGAGTTTAAAGAGTATGTAGCAGAGTTATGACTTTTAATGAAACCGGTACCTGTTCCCTTATTGTTTTCACTGCTTCCATTGTGTCAAGTATGAGTGCAGTGTTTCAGTGCCAGTGGGTGATGACACATTCCACTCCTTTCTATCCAAAATGTATCAAAGAATGAAGAATGATTCAGAATAGATCACACTATAAAAGTTGAGAAATCATGTATTTAAAAGTGCTGAGTTATTTTGCATCTGCAAATGTAGAATATCTAGGTGCTGGGTGTTCAGTGGTAAACAAAAATGAGAAATATCTCTGTCCTGATGAAACTTAATGTGGTACTGATGTCTGTTAAGTTTTGGCTCCAGTGTTGCCTTACTTCTGAATCCTAGAGCAGTAGTTTCATTTATTTGATATAAGCAGATTCCAAAACACAGCCTGGGGAGCGAGTTAACCTCCATCCTGTAGAGTTAAAGTAATTGGAGAAGCAGGACAAAATTTCTGAAATAATTATTAAGTTTGAATTGGGAATTAGTGTGATCAAAGCAACTCTAGGTGCATGCTGGCTAACCCTAGCAATCTGACTCCAGGTAATCTGGGAATTCCTTTCCCTGTGACTGCTGGGTCCAATGGCCTTGGGCAATGTAAGTGAAGTGCTGCCGTGGCTTCCAGGAAATTGTGAAGAAATCCTGTTGGCACCATTTCAGTTCACCGCTGAACTCAAAGGACCGTGATTTCAATAACAAAGGAATATCTAAAACAGGTAAATAATTCATCCTCCAAATCTTTTTTTTTTTAAGCTCATTCACAAAGACCTGTATCTCTGCCTAGACCTTCAGCAAAAGTGGGTGCAGTTATACAGATAGTTTTGAGGAGGTGAGCTGATTTTTCTCAATTAAAATTCTTTATCATGCAACTAATAAGGAAAATTCAGAAAACTCAGCTCCTCAATTACCTGATGGAATCTTACTAACTCCCCCCCCCCCCCCCCC
>NW_006790064.1:1161349-1180185 GCF_000442215.2 Lipotes vexillifer
GAAAGAAATGGAAGAACAGCTTCAGGGCTAACAGCACATTTTGGCTTCTGTAAGAAACTTGCTTGCTTGCGTGGGGCGGGAAGAACCGGGTTCCTGATTGGCTGATTCAAAATTAAACAGCTCCCTCCCGCCTTGGGGACTTCCCGCCCTGTGAAGGGTATAAAGACCTCGCCCGGCTGTTAGTCGGGGTCTCCCTCACTTCTCTCCGAGTGGGACCCTGTCCGGACAGTTTGTGTAAGCTTCTGTACTTGTACTTGTATAAATCCTTTGCTAATCTTTCTACTTGGTGTTGGTGATTCTCGGGTGTCCTTGGTTGGGACACGGGTCGCATTTACCGGGGAACTTGACTCCAGGCGTGTGGCTCCCGGACCGCAACACTTAAAAGTTTTCTTTCATGTATTTGCCTCTTCAATAATAGAAAAAAAATAGCAGCAATAGCAATTTTGCTTTTTTAATAACTGAAAATGTAGAGCAAATCAGTAAACCTAAAACTATTAATTTCTCAAAATAAAGAAAAAAGCACAACAAAAAATTCCTTTACCCTTTTTTTTTAAGTTAATTTATTTCTATATTTTTGGATATGTTGAGTCTTCGTTGCTGCGCGTGGACTTTCTCTAGTTACAGGGAGCCGGGGCTACTCTTTGTTGCGGTGCACGGGCTTCTCATTGCGGTGGCTTCTCTGTCGTGGAGCACAGGCTCTAGGCGCGCGGGCTTCAGTAGTTGTGGCACGCGGACTCAGTAGTTGTGGCGCACAGGCTTAGTTGCCCTGAGGCATGTGGGATCTTCCCACACCAGGGCTCAAACTCGTGTCCCCTCCATTGGCAGGAGGATTCTTAACCACTGCGCCACCAGGCAAGTCTAAGTTCCTTTACTTTTAATTCATTGTTTGCTGTTGATAGCTTTGAGGAATGAGAAAAAAATGATAAAAAAATTAAAGGATAATTCTTCCATGGTTTCCAAAAATTTCTCAGTGAATATGCTTATGAAATTCAAGTAAATAAAATCAGAGCTCTAGCCAATTCTGTTCAATCCCCACCCATATAACCCTATCCTCACTACTTCAGTACTCACTGTATTTAGTCTTTCAGGGCTTTCTCTGGCCACTGGAGTCCACTATAACAGCAGAACCAAAGGCTGGAAATACTGGGAAATTAATGCCCCTGGAAGCAGCCTTTAACTAATGACTCACTAGAGTAGTGTGTAAATAGCCCAGCTCCCTCACTCCTCAGGTGGGATAACTGAAACATGCTTTCCAGTGAAGTTCCAATTAACCCATAGCAGTAACTGACACTTTATTGGTTGCCTTCTCTTTCCTTTGCTATTATCCCCCTCACCCACTGCTCTTGTTTACTGGGATCACTTCCAAAATAAACTATTGACACTTGAATCCATACGTGAGTGACAGCTTTTAGGGATAACCAGACTGAGACAGTAGCTTTCAATGCTCTGCAGGGCTGGAAACCAAACACTGTGTTTAGTTTCTCCTGAATTTCTAAAGTGGGATAAAAATATGCCACTTTGTATCACACAAGAGAATTGTGAGGACGTGTAAAAAATCTTTAAGTTTTTAAATAGTCATATAAAATATTATTTTCAAATGTAACTTAGTTCAAATATAATATAACATATGTACTTAGATTGTAGGGTTAACCAAAGGTAATATAGACAATTATAAAGAAAAAAATATTAATAGGATAATATAATGGCCTAGAAGAACATTTATATTTCTTTTAGATTCTTAATGATGTTCCATTAGAGAGATTTTGATGCTGCTGCTCTCATCTTTTCTCTGCTGGTGCCCTGCTTATCCTGCTTTCATTTTTACTCAGTTATAGCTTGAACCATGAGACTCTTGTTTTAGAGCAATACCCCTATAATAGTTTCATTATATTGAAACACAAAATAGCAAGGATTCACTTGACATTGTGTTCAGTGTCATTGTTTATTGGTCAAAATTATTTATTCTCTACCATAGGTTGTCATTATTTTATTCAGATAAATGTCATTTGTCAACATCAAGTTTTATTTTTTTATTACCTTTTTTTTTTTTTTTTTTTTTTGGGCCTCTCACCGCCGTGGCCTCTTCCGTTGCAGAGCACAGGCTCCGGACGCGCAGGCTCAGTGGCCATGGCTCACGGGCCCAGCCGCTCCGCGGCATGTGGGATCCTCCTGGACTGGGGCACGAACCCGTGTCCCCTGCATCGGCAGGCAGACTCTCAACCACTGTGCCACCTGGGAAGCTCATTTTTCAAGCTTTTAAAAACATATTTATTCATATGTTCCCAAAGACAGATTATTTTTCTCCCACCATTTTGGTAGTTTGGAAATATATATGTTTGCTCCATTCTCTCTACTTCCTTTTTCCCTTTCTTCCTTATTTTCCTCCTTTCCTTCATCCTTCCCTTCCCTCCTTGTAAATGTAAACTTTTCTTGAAAGCTTTTCATTTTATGAATCACATTTTGACTTAGAAAATTTAAAATCTTCTATGGGAACTGTTATACCTTTATTTTCAAAATACAGAACTAATTCCAGAGAGGGTTTATATACTTGAGCCTCTTAGTTTGGGAATTTTCTCTCAAGTCCTCATAATGAGTTATGAGAAAAAGTCCTCACAGTTTAGATACTTGTTCCCAAGGCTGACTTCAGACTATCCATCAACCAGTGGCTATGCCTAGCAAGGCTAGCCTTCCTAGGCTCCCAGTGGAAGGGGAGAGGAAACACAATTGATGCTGAGATTATCAGTCAGTTAAGGAAATGAAATTTACACATATGAAGCAAAATCCTCTGATTATATGATCCTGAGGGTAAATTTACTAGCTTTTATTGTGTATCTAAATTGTGCCATACAGTTTACATTTCATTAACTCTTCACAACAATGCTGTGAAGTAGGTGGAATCCCCATTTTATCAATGAGAAAATTGAGGCTCAAAGAGGTTAAATAACTTGTAGAGTTAATCTGAGTAGTAACAGGATAGTAAAGCCAGGCAGATGCTCAAGTGAAAGATAACCTGGTTAGATCTAGTCAGGATGTTTAGTTCTAGCTATTATGCTCTGTTATCATGCTACCTTCAGGACACCCAGAATAAATTATGTTGTACAGATCATAAGGCATAATGTAGATATTATAAGGTTTGGACTAGCCAGGATACTGATTGTGTTAGAAGTTCTGATTATCTTGGATCCATAGCACTTGAAGAATTTGTTTTCCCATTTGCTGTTTCCTGCTGTTGTTTGTTTCAGGACAGCTTTGTGAGATTACATCTATAGTTAACTGAGGTTTAAAAATATGACCATGTGGTTACTTCCACTAACAATTGGGCTTCAAACAGATGGCTTCTTCTTCCTTAGATCCAATTTCTCTTCATTTTGAATCTACAGTCTATCCAAAGCTATATGTGCTGTCCAGTCGGGGCAGATTATTAGCCTTAGGAGAGGGTCTGATTATTATCCACTTTCTCCCAGATAAGAGACTGGCCTGACAAGTGAGTTGACAGTAGAAGATAGGATGAATATCTATATAAGTAACCATTTTCGGAAACCAAAATGCTTTTCTTCCTAAATGCTTTACATATCCTAATGAGAAATGAACTTTTTCAAGGGTTATGAGAGTGGATATAGTCACTCTTATAAGGAAATAAGGCATAGAATTATGGGCTTGAAACATAACTCTATAGACTTCTGTTTCTATCAAATGGAACAAGTAGCTAGATTGACTCCTGAAGATAACTTTCAAAGCTATATTAAATATTATCTTAAACTATCTTTGAATCCATCAATAAACTGTTAAAAACATAAGGAAAACATAAGCAAGGGAATGAATAGAAGTTGGAATGCTTTCTCTGTGTTATATACTTTTGTCTAATTATCATTATTCTATATCTTATCTGCATATCTGTAATCCTCATAACAACCCAAAGTAGGTAGTATCATTTCTAAATTTAACAGATGAAGGGACCGAGGCACAGAGAAGTTAAGCGATATGCTAATGGTTATATAGCTAGAGGGTTCAAAGCTGGATGAAAATTTAAGTATTCTCTCTCTCTCTTTTTTTTTTTGCAGTACGCGGGCCTCTCACTGTTGTGGCCTCTCCTGTTGCGGAGCACGGGCTCCGGACGTGCAGGCTCAGCGGCCATGGCTCACGGGCCCAGCCGCTCCGCGGCATGTGGGATCTTCCTGGTCCGGGGCACGAACCCATGTCCCCTGCATCGGCCGGCGGACTCTCAACCACTGCGCCACCAGGGAAGCCCTAAGTATTCTCATATATTTACAGACATACAGATATATAGAACTACATGTATATCAAGGCATGTTAGAGTTGATGGGAGTAGTTTGTTGCAATAGTTAGGAGAAAGACTGGAAACCTGTGAATAAAGGTAAAGCAGTTTGAAAAGTATTCCTGTTAAGACTTAGTACAGTCAGAGATACTTTGAGTACATCTGAAATGTGTCCCCAACAGGTTAATTTAAAACACGATGAAAATTTCATTTTTCCACTATGAGTCTTCAGCTTATTCAGTTAATTAATGATAGCAAAGCAAGAAGAAAAAGACAATTTACTACAAAATGTGGGAGAACAAATATTGGCAATTCACAGGGAAGTAAAACTTAATGTAAGCCAATATGCATGTGAGAAGGTGTTAATGCTCATTGCCCATCAGGGAAATGCAAATTAAACCACAATGAAATACTAAAAAATAATATATCGAATAACTTTGAGCATTAGTATATGGAGAAATGGGAACTCATACATTGCCCAAAGGGGACTGTAACGTTATATAAGCACTTTGGAGATGATGAAGTAGCTTTCTAAATTACTTTCTATCTGCAGCAGAGCATCTGGATATATAGGCAGGATATAGCTGATGGAGAGTGAGGTGTACTGGGTTTCAGGGGAACTGTCCAAGGCGGTAAGAAGGGGGTCATCGGAGCTAATCTGTAAGTAAGTGCCTATGAATACCTACTTTTTAGAAAAGATTGTATTATCCTGAGGCTAGAAGCTAGAACTTGCAATTGGGAGTGTGATAATATCCCTGATAGAAGTTTTGAGGTCTCCAAAACAAGGTATACTTTGGAGAAGATAAAATTCCTTGAATAAATTGTAGGATTAAAGAAAGAGATAGACCTGGTTACTCTGGTCATATAGATCTAAAGTTTATAGTAGGAAGAAGGGACATTGACAAGACTATTTTTATTCTCTTTAAAGTCCAGGTATATTAGTGCCACAGCATGCCAATGAAAATGAATTACCTCATAGAATATAGAGATGGGGAAAAAATAATGCATACTCCTTTTCTCTCCTGGGCATCATTATAGAAAACCCCATGAATTGGATCTAAATAGCTTTTATTTAAGAGAAGCTCAAGTAATTGGGAAATAGAAGGATAAACTAGAGGGGAAGATTTGTGCTAGGGTTGAGGTATATTCTCTAGATGGAAAGAATACTGGAGATTATATATATATATATATATATATATATATATAGGAAGCAAGAAATGGTAACATTGAGTAACTGAAGTTATTAAACAATCTTGGAGAATCATTTTTGGTAGAGACCAATGGTCTAAGAACATCTATTAATGAACAGTTGACCAACATAATTATTATGGTATCTCATCATGAGAATACCTTTCAAGTTGTTGTAGTGCAAAAGAATCCTGGGAAAAGTGTGGCTGACTGTGGGTTTCCATACTTCTATTGGTCAGCTAAGGCTGGCTGACAAATACTTAGTTTCCATACCCTGTTATGAACTGTTCAGCTTGTTGTGAAGCCAGGGTTTCACAGTTAGATTGTGAGATGATAATACCAGGTACCAAAAGCTGTTGAAAATAAGAAAGAAACCACTTTTTCCCTTTCAAAAAGATTTTTATGAATTTTAATAGATGCTTCTGGGCTTATCTGAGAAGTCCCAATAGGATTCAGTACCTAAAGAGAAGATGGTCTATGTTGAAACTCACCTGGAAGAGCTAGCTCAGCTCTGGCATTGGGTGGTAGCAGAGGCAGCTGATGCCTTCCTTTTCAGATGCAGCACCAGAAACAAACACTTTCATGAAAGCAATCACTTTTTAGGAGTCCAGGGGTCAATGATGCAATCTGTGGTGTCCCTGTCCAATAAGGAAGAGTTGTATTGTCTTTGTCAGCCTCATTCTGTTGTGAAATTCAGGTGAGTTTTTTTCCAGCTATGGGTCCTCTGGGCCAGACTTTCTGGCACCTGAGGAAGTTCTCTGAGCTAATCAATCTCTCTCTCTCTCTTTCTCCAGCTTTGATGAGGCATACTTTTCCTACAAAAACTGCACATATTTAAAACATATAATTTGATGATCTTTGATATATATGTATGTCTATGAAACCATCACCAGATTGTTGCATTACCAGAAACCATTCATCTTGGTAATAAATATATCCATTACCCTCAAAAGTTTCATCACCCTCCTGCCACTTGTAATCTGTCCCTCTAATCCTACCTCTCAAGTCCCTGGGAAAACACTGGTCTGTTCAGAGACTCCCAGGAAGAGTGGTCCTAGGTATTAAGGTGAAGCTGCAAGTCTTTATCTGTTCTAGCTCAAAAGTCATGTCATATCACTTGTACCACATCCTATTTGTTAAGCAAGTCACTAACATCAACTCAGTTTCAGAGGAGGGTAATTAGATTCTACATTTCAATGGAAGGAGTAGCAAAAAATTCTCAGCCATCTTTAAATTGTCACAGTAGGATTGAAAACCACTGTGAATAGCCTAGCCTTCTCATTTTATAGATAGAGATACCAAAGCATGGAGTTTTGATGTGACATCAATTTTGAGTAAACACAATTAACTCTAAAACTCTAATTTTGAGTGAACACAATTAACACTAAAACTCCAAATGTGATTCTCAGGACTGAAAACTTTATGTAAAAACTTTGTTAGATACCTGCCACATTGCTTTTGGCCTCTCAGTAAAAAATACCTTTAGCTGTCTGCTTACAACTTCTCAGGAGAAAGCCTTCCAATTCCTATCTACTTCTCATGTGGGCTAGAAAAAAGAAAAACCTAAATCTTCAAGGTGCATGAAAAACATCCACAGACCACATTTAAAAAAAATGAGGGTGTGATCATTGCAAATACTCTGCATTATGTGGTTTCTGCCATCTTTCAATCTCACAATTTCATAATGCAAAACTGTTCAGGGTATAACCAAGAAAGAAGAGCTGCACTTCAAAACATCCGAAAAAGATTTGGATCATTAGAGAAAGTATGATCACAGACTCACTTTTCAGGAAGCAGATTCTGATGAAAAAGTTTTGGAGATCTATTGAACAGCAAAGTGCATACAGTTAACACTACTGTAAGGTACACTTAAACATGGTTAAGGTAGTAAATTTGATGTCATGTGCTTTTTATCACAATAAAGAAAAAACAGGAGGCAAATTCTGAGATGATTTTGGAGTTCAAGACATTTATTAAGGATCAAAACCTAAGAAAAGAAGTGTGAGGAAGTGGAATTGGGCAGAGGAGAATAGTCAAATTGCTTTGCAAACCTTACATAGACTTAGACAACCCAGCAGGGCAAGCCCCAGAGCAAATATTGTCATCCCATCTAGAACTGAAATGACCCACCTTTGCACTCTCACTGAGCTACTGGATGCAGGCTGCTCCAGGAAGGCCACGAACTTGGTCAAAGCAGCTCCCTGCAGCAGAAACAGCAAGTTCTTTTATGAAGGGGCATCTGGGCAGTGGAATTCCATGTCTACTGCGATCACTGGAGATAGGAAGTTCAGACAACATAGGGGGAAATTAATAATTCTACTTTTGAAGATGTTGTCTGCAATTCCTGAAGAAAAAATATAGAACACATGATTCAATGACAATTCCAGTACACTGAAAATAGAATTCAAGAGTATTTAGTACTAATTTTAACTAGAAAATATGTGCTCTTTTGTTTCACACACACACAAATCATCTTTTAGCATGACGGGAAGGGCAAAAATAGGATCATAGGGGTATAAGTATAGGACATGTAATTATTTATGCTTTTTAATTTCTATTCTGTTGAGTTTATTCATAATATTATCAGTTCTTTGATTTTCTTCCAGGATTTTTGCATTTTTCTGTTATTTTGTGCATTTATAAATACAGAGCCTGTAATCCAAAATATGCTAATTAAATGCAATTTGAAGCTTTAAAATGTTACTAAAGGGTACTATGCTGATTTACTTCTTAATATTTTTATGTCATTTTTGCACTTTCATATAGAACAACTTTTTTTCCCACATCTTCAGCCAGAGTATTTTGAGGCTTCCTAAGATCTCTCTTGCTCTTTGCAAGAACCTACACAAATTATTTATTCTCTCTAAACCTCAGTTGCATCAGCTGTAAAATGGAGATACGATGGCACTTACTTCATAGGATTGTTGTGAGCATAAAATGATATAATATATGTAGATGGCTTACGGCAGTGGCTGGCACATAGAAACAAGTCAATATGTGTAACTGACTATAGCATTAACACTGGTAATCATCCTTTCATTAGTAAAAATCAGCCATTACCATATGAAACCCTTTTGCAAAATATATTTGTTGAAAGGTAACAATTTAGTAATAGTAACCAAAATTCCGATCCCAGTGTTCAGTCTCCAGGACTTTTCTAAATCTGTCGCAAGGTGGCCCCAAATCCATATATTTATGGCTCTGCATTCGTGGAAAATGAATCAAACAGCAAGAAGATATTGCAGCAAAAATCCATGGTAATAATAATCCAAAGTGTAGGTGGTCCACCTAATAATCAATTGTCCATTGTCTGGAAGAAGATAGAAAAGCAAGCCTTATATGTTTGAAATGGGCAAGAAGGTTGTTAAATGTGTCTAGATGATTTTTGTCAAGGTTAGTCTCAATAAAAGTGGTTAATATATCATCCTTGACATTGAACACTTCAAGTAGAATATGGCCTAGTATGCTTGGTTGAGAAAAATCTCTAATCTTTACCTTTTTCCTCTTTTATAAATTGGTTAGTTAGCCATTATTTATTTTTTGTTTTTTATCTGAACACTTGTAAAGCAGTTTCAGAACCATTTCCTCTTTATTTTCTTCTACCTGAAACAGAGAGAAAAACTATATATTATAAATCATATAAGATCCTTCCAGGAAAGCCTCAGATTAAACGTTTTATAAGATCATGACTAATTCATTACTTCTTCCTCTTGTTTCCAAATCCTTGAAGTCTCAAAACCTTCCTTCCAGACAGTGAAAAATGCTTTCCAGTCTAGGTAATGTAATTCTAGAAGAAATGCTTGGCAATTGATTGCAACTGGTAGATAATACTTGAATAAATAGTAAAAGAATTAATACCATGGGACTGAGCATTTAAGAACTACCATATTGTAGTATAGTGGTTACAAGTCTTAGCATAAGAGTCAGAAGTTTGGTATTCCAGTTTAACTTAATAGTGGAGTAGCTTGGATAAGTCACTTCAAGATTATCAAACTTTTTTCATGGAGGTTTTCTTGAGAATTGAATGTGTGTGTAAATTGCTGAATATTCTGCTTGGAGCACAGTAAGGACATAATAGTACCTTTTATTACCATCACTGCTTTCACTCGTGATACCATCGGGTAAAGGAAAGAATTAATTTAATCTTCAATGGAAAGATCCAAACACATCCCTGCTGACCTTTTCTAACTGATTCTGAATTGAGCTTCAAAACCGAGCTCATCCTGCTGTACAGCACAGGGAACTCTAGTTCACTGGACAGTAGAAACTAACACAACATTGTAAAACAACTATACCCCAATAAAAAAAAAAAGAAAACAATGCAAATTCATTCTTCATTGTGCATTGTATTAAATTAAAAGCAAATCAAGAAAAAAAACTGTACTCCTAAAACATTTCAAGATGGATTCAAATGCAATATTCATACATAATCTTTTGAAACTTACCAAAAATTAAATTACACTTTTGAAGACCAATTTAAAAATTGGAACAAAGATTAGCATAACTAGCTATATAAAGTATACACACACATCAGGTACTCTGTTGCATATTTCATCCAATTTTAACCACAAATTTTTAAGTATTATCCCCATTTGTTCTGAACCATCAATTTCTTCTGTGCATTTCTTAATGTATTGCATGATAATTACAAAAGATTAATATTTGGGGATATATATCCTAATGTTTTTAATATACTGGTAATTAAGAATGGGACGAGGGATATGCTTAAACACTCGTGTGTGTGTGTGTGCGCCGTAATATATAGAGTTTTACTTTTACAGCTCTTTTTAATTAACCTCTATCTCTTTTTGCAGGTGGGGACCAAACTCTACGGGGAAAACTGGGATGAGTTGATAGGGAGGAGTTTTGTTGCCTTCGTACTAACCTGGACATATTGTGAGTTCACTAGGCAAAATTACCAAGGCATGATTGTTGAACAATTTTTCTTTTTGTCACCTTCCTACCTTCATTCCCAAGCCTTTTTGCTTCCTCCTTGTCCTTGCATCTTGGCACCTAGAACTTTGTCAGAGCTCTCTGGCAAACCAGAGCCTGCTCTCCAGAGCCTCTGCCTCCTTCCAAATAAAGATAACCCCTGCCACCACCCCTCCCCATTCCCACCCCCGCCTCAGTGTTGCAGATAAAATAAGTCACTGATCTGGTTATAGTGCTTGATCCTAAGATAACTGAACGGGCCATAGCCTTTATCAACGAACTTTAAAGAATCTGCAGAACTAAAAGCCATCTCTAATAGAAAAATACATGGGGGTTAATTTTCATTGCAGACTACCTCTTTTTTTTTTTAACTTTTGGCTGCGGTGGGTCTTCGTTGCTACACGCGGGTTTTCTCTAGTTGCGGCGAGGGGCGGTGGGGGCTACTCTTAATTGTGGTGCGCCAGCTTCTCATTACGGTGGTTGCGGAGCATGGGCTCTGGCATGAGCTTCAGTAGTTGTAGTATGTGGTCTCAGTAGTTGTGGCACACAGGCTTAGCTGCTCCACGGCATGTGGGATCTTCCCCGACTAGGGCTCGAACCCATATACCCTGCAGTGGCAGGTGGATTCTTAACCACTACGCCACGAGGGAAGTCCCTGCAGACTACCTCTTAAGAACAACTTAACAATGCACAAACAGAAGCCGCCTCCCACCCCACATGCACACTCCTATGCTGAAAGTAAAATGACAGGAAAGGAACTTTTTCAACACGTACAATCCTTTGCTTCCACAGGTCTACTCTCTTGCCCACTCTATATTTTCATACGCAGAGCTTTAGTGCTGGAGAGGTTTATATGTATGTTCTAACAGTGCACTCTTTTGTTTTATTTTTAAGAAGATGTTGGGGGTAGGAGTTTATTAATTAATTAATTTATTTTTGCTGTGTTGGGTTTTCGTTTCTGTGCAAGGGCTTTCTCTAGTGTGGCAAGCGGGGGCCCCTCTTCATCGCGGTCCGCGGGCCTCTCACTATTGTGGCCTCTCTTGTTGCGGAGCACAGGCACCAGACGCGCAGGCTCAGTAGTTGTGGCTCACAGGCCTAGTTGCTCCGCGGCATGTGGGATCCTCCCAGACCAGGGCTCGAACCCGTGTTCCCTGCATTAGCAGGCAGATTCTCAACCACTGCGCCACCGCCACCAGGGAAGCCCTAACAGTGCACTCTTAAATACCATGCTTCACTTCCTAGAAATGTCCTGTAGATTGATGCATTGTTTTATCCAGAGGAATGCATCCTTGCTGTTAGAAAGCAATCTGGTATTGATTTGGTCAGGATGAGGTTCAGAAAGCGATGTAAAGAACTAACATGCTATTCAGTATTTTAAATGATTTTGTTTCTCTCAGTTATAAATAATTTAATCTCCCTGCATCAGAATTCAACTGTTAAATAGAAGGATGAAAGATCACTCTTACTTCTTTTGTAGCCAAAGTATATTTCCAACCACATCAAATTAAAACAACTAATAGAAACACTTTAGATTTTAAACACAGGAAAGTGCGGTGGAATTAGGGCCATTTCTAATTTAAGCTTCTAAGAGGCTCCTAGAACTACTATTAATTCTGTTTCTTTTAGTCTGAGATACAGGTAAGAGCTGGGTAGCTCCATTACAGATGGAAAAACTGCCCAGAGAGGGTAGGAGGTTTCTCAACATAATAAATAGAATCATAAAAAGGAATCAAGGGCCTCTGACTCAACAGTCCAGTGTTTTCTAAAGGCAGACCACACTTAGATGTTTAGATTCATTGCCAAATACTTACAAACACAACTAATCACAGGGACTGTGAGATCAGGCCACTTGGGAAAAATACATCAGTACTGTAACCTCTTGAGCAAGTGTAAAACATAGCCCAGAAGTATGGTGGTGTCTCAGCTTTGTTCACTGTAACATAAAATTAGGGGAGATGAGGGAAAGAACATCGGGGGCTGCACTATCACCATCCTGTGACCAAACTAGGATCAGTGTCTGGGGGTAACTGGCTATTTCCAAAAAGAGAAGACAACATAGGATCAAAGAAAGGCAAACCAAAGAACTTTAATGTGGATAACTGGGTAATGGAAAGCTAAATATTTTTACAATCCATAGAACTCCCAGAAAGAGATGTATTTCTGTAGACAAAAGAATTTTTTTGCGTCTCTCTCTTTATTTTTTTTAAAAAAAAAAAGGGCTTCCCTGGTGGCGCAGTGGTTGAGAGTCCGCCTGCCGATGCAGGGGACGCAGGTTCGTGCCCCGGTCTGGGAAGATCCCACATGCTGCGGAGCGGCTAGGCTCGTGAGCTATGGCCGCTGAGCCTGCGTGTCCGGAGCCTGTGCTCCACAACGGGAGAGGCCACAACAGTGAGAGGCCCGCGTACCGCAAAAAAAAAAAAAGGATTGCCATAATTTTTGCTTTCCTAAAATCAGAATCTGAGACGAGGCCTTGGGTGCTGGTAGTTCATCTATGAAGGGATCCAGGACACCAGAATAAGGAAGTAGAGAAGTGGAACAGGGAATGATGGAAAGCCAGTGTAAGTAAGTATGCCTCACTGAATTGCTGCTATGGGCAACAGGGAGGGTCTCCGTTCCCCTGGAACTTCCAGGAAGTAAGCAGAATGCCTCCTAGAATATTCTCCCTTAAAGGCATGGAGTCTGGAGTATGTAACATCAGTTCTCCTCACCCAGTGGTTGAGGATAGCCCTCAGGGGCATTAACTCCTACCCGCTACTTGTAGCTCTTCTTGCGCACTAGTCAGACACACTCCCACTACCTTGGGGTAAGCTGTGAAAGCAGAATGCAGAAAGATGCCTGCTCTTAAGGTGGCAAGCTACCAGTGCAAGGTGCAGCTGAGATTATTGTATAGAACTCTTCCCCACTGTTGTGACTGAAATCAGAAGAACTTTTAGGGGTATGTGATGTGGAAAACAATAAATGCATGTTGAAGGATGCCTCTTGTACTACTCAGATGCACTGGAGCTCCAAACTGAGTTCACTTGGTCAACTGAGTCTTATTGGAATAAGCTACACTCCCCATGACTGCCCCTGGTCCTAGGTAATTATTGATATTAGTCATCTCCTTCCTTCACATTCATTCTAGATTTTCATTATCCTTGGTCTGAAATTGAGCTGATTTCATTTGCTTACCTGGTGGAGGAAACTAGACCTTCATCCCTGAGGGGTTTGAGCTTTTGGTTGTCTTTGCCTTATCGGACCAGTTTTTGAAATTGCCCATTTCCCATTTTCCCATGGCATAGAGACACCACAAGTCCCCATAAGTGTCCTAACTCCTCATGATAATCAGGGTCAATTATTTCAGTCAGGAAGGTAACCCCTTTATTTATCTGCTGGTCCACAAGCCCAAAGTGACCAGGCAGCAGTTGTAGTTTTAGATTCAGTGGAACACAATTTTTGTGCCTTGGTACCAACGTTTTTCTCCTTGGAACCAGAATCTTTGAATTGTCAGAGTTTAGCATCATGAGTTCTGGAAGCACAAAATCTGCAAGTGGGTAGCTGAGCATGGTGGTTAGAGAGATCGGTACTACTGCTACCCTTTGTTTCCCAGATCTGCATATATATTCTAGCACCATTTATAATGGCCATTATTTGATCCTTTTCTGAACGTTCTGAGTTGCTTCTGTCCCACAGTGTCTTTGCAGAAATGTCTATTTCCTGTTTTGGACCCCATATTATTAAACCATGATAATTCTTATACTAGAGCTTACACATTTATTTTTTAAAAATCAAACTTCAATTATTGAGTTGTCTTTATTCCATATCCTTTGAAGGTTTTGCTGTCCTTCAGTATGATCTACAAAATACTGCACAATGCCTATTATCTTGGAAAACAGCTGTGATTTTGCATCTCTTTCTCTAACACAAGCTCTCTACGTTCTCTTTGGAGAAGGAGGCCTCTGCCACAGGGAGAATTCTCAGCATTGTGTGACAATGTAAGGAATGCCAGCAGTAAGTGTCAATTCCTATCTGGAGTATAAGCTGGAAGCACATCTTCATTTCACAGTGTCACATTCTTTCTGTGGGTTACCATTAAACACCCCCTCAAAGCATTAGTTAGGGTTGTTACTATTTGATCTCTTTCATGTCTCAAAACACTTGGGCTACACTAGTGCAGATTCTATGCATTTATATTCTTCAGAAACTCTTATCACTTTACTGACAGCAGATAAAAACATGTAATTATTATTTGACAGTATTTCTTATCTTATAAAAACATGTATGGGACTATTTATAAATTTATAGACAGCACATTTAAGCTTAGTTTAAAGCCACAATATGAAGAAGTTTTTGTATTTTATTACAAAGAACAAAGTGATTGATATTGTGGGAAAGCAATGGGGAGGGAGAAAGTAGAGACAGAATTGAAGGTATGTGCCCCTCAGCTCTCCACCTAAGAGGTTTTGTTCCTTTTCAGGGGCAGCTGGAATAATAGGGGAAAGAGGTTGTAAACAAGATCAGGAGAATGGGACTGAGATTGACTTGATCTCAAAGAAACGTCTGGCTATTTGAGCAGCTATTTTCATTTGTTATTCTCTGTTTTATCAGAACATTACTAGATTTTCACTTTGAACAAGCCAAAGCTCATTATCCTAATTCTCTCCGAACATTTTTTCTATTTTGCAAATTTCTACTGCCAGTAGCCAGGTTCAAAGCATTGAATATTGGAGTAGCTCTATAGGTCACCATGTTTGTCCAACAGAAAGAACTTCCATGTGATTGTATACCTTTCATCATCAAATTCAAAATAAGGGCTACCTCTGGAGGTGCAATCAGGGAGAGTCCACAGGGGCTTCAGTAGTTATTTTTTAGTTCCCAAAGGGGAACAACTATTTACTAGATTATTTTTACACTGTTCTTAATTTCCAAACTATTTTACAATAACAATTTTTAAGCTACTCAATTAAAAAAAAGGATTATATACTTCTTCATGGTTATTTACCTGTCAATACTGAGAATGTCTTATTAGCTCTACATCCACCGATAAATGGTAGTCAGTGAAATGATACAATAGTTCTTACAGAGATTTCATGCAAGTTCTTTTGTTCATTTACTTAACAGGAAAGAATAACTACATGATCGAGAACAGGTGATGAATATTCTTCCAAAAGAAGCCTTTGCAGAATATACGACCTCTCTTTAAGCTTGTGCCTGGCTAAGACGCTACACCATATTTTTCTTCACAGAATAGATGTACACATCTTCCTTCCAGAGTACGTCATTAACCTACCTTTGGCTTACCCTCGGTATTTTACTTTTTTCTTCTCCTTATTTATTAGTAGTTGGATTTGTATTTTTAGATTGCCAGGAAACTGGTGTTTATATTCAATATGATATTGTATTTATTAATATACTTATAAACTTAACAGTCAACTTGACTTGCCACCAGTCATGTCCTATACATCACAATCCTTTGCTCAAATGTGTAGGACTGTCTAATTCCATTATCTCTGAGCATTCACTTTAGAAAGTGAAACTGATGCTCTATAATGTGTAATATTCCTTCCTACCTACTTAGCTTCTTCTTTTGATGTTCTCAGGAGGGTGATGCATTAATTTTGGAGCATTCTAACATACACTGTGTAACAGATATATTATATAATATCACCCCCAGCATCCTCAATCTTTCTATTATAGTGTTGAAATCAATAGTTGACTAACATTTATTTAAAAGTTATGTAAGGCCCTTGAAACAGTTAAAGAGATAAAAACATTAACAGTTCCTGCAAATAGCAATCAAAATTGCTCTCTAAAAAAGGTTGCATGATTATTTCCAAGGAGGTGTTTATTGGTAACCATTAGCATAGGTAGCTGCATCTTTAAATAATTGTCATCTTGTATTACTGGAGAGTAAAATTTAAAGGAAATTATGGGCTTTTCAAACTACTCCATGTCCCTGTTGGAATATAAAAACACATTCCTGAACAACCATAGCATTTCCATAAGCCAATAAAATGATGACTCGGAAGGTGAAATACTCTAGACCACAAACCACTTACATATTAATATTTTAAAATTATGTAAGAGTCCTACTTTAAAAGCATTCATATAATCAAGAAAATAAATGTATTGTGCAAAAGTCATTTAACCCCTGACTCTTCCCTGAAATGTCTGAAGGCAATTCACTGATTTCATGAAATACTGTTCTAAAGGAGATTTTTAGATTTCTGACAGATTTATTATAATGACTTTAAACATTCTTTGGGGTTCACTTTCTTTGATGTCTTGATGCAGAAAAGAATTATATATAAGGACTTTTTGCTAGTATGCATTCTATTACATTGCTTGCCGTTCTCTGATGAGCAAATCCTAGTGTATCTCACTTCAGCCATGTTAGTGGCCACTTAACAAGTCTCTGAAGATTGTGGCCTGGTCCCCGGTTATTTCTATGGTCTAATATCTGGTCCAAATTTTTATACATTGGATTCTGTTAATTACGTGGACAGAGGACTTGAGTGAAGAGCAACACCAGATGAAAAGAATGAACTATGTTGTGGTTGATTCGGTGGACTCAGCAGAAGGTGATGAAAACACTGAAATGGCAGCAGAGATCCAAAAACAGCAATCTGCAGCACTCCATGTAACTATCTCTATTGAGTTGTTACTCAATACAAACTGATGAATGATCTTGGTAATTACTATAAACCTGTGATCTTCAAGTGTGAAAATATGTATTGTGGATGACAAAGATACACTCAGTTCATTCTTTTGTAGCCACTGAAATCTTAAATAAAATTAATTTCTGCACTGAACACGGTACTGATTTTCATCCACGGAGGAAGATAGATTCACTTTAGAATATACATATTTTATGTTTTCTATAAACCAGGCAAAAACTGGGAATACAAAGATCTGGTTTTTGTCCTTGAAGAGTTCACAGTCTAGAGCGAGAGAAACACTTTATAAGACAAATACTAATAGAGTTGCATGGAGCTCCAAAGCATATTTCATACTTCAAACTACATTTTATACTTAGTAACCTCACTATCTAAAACAGAAAAGTTAATATTGTGTAAATTAATTTTGGGTAAAATAATATTATCCAACTCTAAAGGCTGTTGTGAGGATTAACTGTGTTATTATAGGTAAAGTGCTCAAAATAGTGCTCGGCACCTGTTAAATATTGGCAATTATCTGTACTTGTTGTCATTATGGAAACTCCACATTTCCTTGTGTTCTTCAGTTCCTGTACAGTAGTAGCTACCACTTAATGCATGCCTACTATATACCACGTATCTTACCCCAAGTAATATATATGTATCCATGGCTCACGATCCCAGCCGCTCCGCGGCATGTGGGATCTTCCCGGACCGGGGCACGAACCCGTGTCCCCTGCATCGGCAGGCAGACTCTCAACCACTGCGCCACCAGGGAAGCCCTATATGGCTCATTTTTAATAATAAAAGTATTACATTGACATCTTTGTGTTTAAAGTTTTTTTATGTAATTATTTAAGATGATCTTTTAGGATATATTTCTAGAAGTCTAATTCCTATTCCAAAGACACAATTTTGTTTTAATGCTCAAGATTTTTTTGAATAAAAATTTATTTAGAACTTCCCATGAGACTTTCTGTCTATTCTTTCTGTTGAGCCCTTACTTGCCCCTTTGTAAGGTCTTCAACTCCCAAAGAATTCCGAATTTCCAATCATTTAGAGTTAGAGGACAAGTTAATTTTTAAATGGAGGTCACTATTTACTTTAGCTACTATTAGTATAACAAGTTAGTGTTTTCAATTCTCCCACTGTGTTTTCTCCCAAGTCATTTTGCTCCTTTAATGCAGGCTTTAGATTCTTGAGTGCTTCTGGATTGAGTTCTGTCTGTGCTGCCACTTACCCAGAAAGTCTGGCTCTTCTTGAATTCTTTCCAGTCTCTCTCTTCCAGGCTTTCACATTCTGCCTGTCTCACAATATTATTGAAATATGACTTCAACCTCCAGGTTTAAGCTAGATCTACTGCTTTTCCTAGCTTCTTTGGTGGCTGAAGGCCTGCTTTTTTGGGGGAGCAGGGGGTCTGGGCAAACAGACCTTGCATCTGAGGACACCTGCTTGTCTTCCCAAGTCCCCCGACTTCTGCTGGAGGCTGGGCTCTATGGCCAGGTTTTTACTTGGAGTTGTTGTGGAACATAACATGTCTAGGAGGGAGGGAAAGGAAAACATCTTTCAACCGACAAAATGTCTCATAAACATGACCTGAGAATAATTCAAAATCCTGGAGATAAGTGGGATTGTAATTATTCTCAACACCATAACTCAACACTTAAAAAATTCACCGTGAAGAGAGAAGCTTTTCAATTGCACACTTAGTGCTAAATCCACATTGCAAACAAAAGGTAGAATAACACAAATTAGTTAGCGGGCAAATAAATTTCAACTTTTTTTTTTTTTTTTTTTTTTTTTTT
>NW_006790064.1:1180292-1193658 GCF_000442215.2 Lipotes vexillifer
TTTTTTTTTTTTTTTGCGGTACGCGGGCCTCTCACTGCTGTGGTCTCTCCCGTTGCGGAGCACAGGCTCCGGACGCTTAGGCTCAGCGGCCGTGACTCACGGGCCCAGCCGCTTCGTGGCACGTGGGATCCTCCCAGACCGGGGCACGAGCCCACGTCCCCCCGCATCGGCAGGCGGACTCCCAACCACTGCGCCACCAGGGAAGCCTGAATTTCAACTTTTAATGAACGGACTGGGAAGAGCTTTGCAATGAGTTGCAAAGATGATGGCCATGGGAGCCTGCAGAAGATCATTAGCGACCAATTGTATTGTCCGTGACAGCTTTCTGTTTAGATGAGATATTAGTACCAGCCTTATAGAAATAGAGATCAGAAGGAGAGAATCCTGTGAATCAAGCTGAGAACTAGGAGATAAGAACCAGAAAACCTGGGGTCTAATCCTAGCCTTGACAGTGACTTTATATATTTGGACAATTTACTTTACCTTTGTTTCTTAATAGCAAGTGCTAACTATGAGGGAACTTACATTGCAATAACAAATACTAACTACAAGAAAAATTACAAAGCAATGCATTCAGGTAAAATTCTTTATCTGAAGAAGATGTGGGACTAGAAGTCACTGTTCACCTTGCAGTCCATATCATCTTTTAAGTGTGTGTGTGTTTTAGTATTAATATTTACAATTTTTTATGAAATAATGGAAAAAATAGTTGCTATATTCCAGCATGTAACAGTTGAAATCATTCTAAAATGTTGGCCAAGTGGTGGCAGCGTTAACAGAGATCAAAGTCTCTTAAAGATATTAATTGGCCAGATTACATCTCTTAGATTATTCATTTCCCAAAAGAAGGAAAATACAGACTCATTTTGTTAATCACATGTTGAGAGATTTTTGGAACCATAGGAAAGGGAATAGTCAGTCTTATTCAAAACACTTTTAAATATTTATCTCTAATCCTGAGTGACATTTTTTAACAAAGAAAGTATACTGGCTGAGGCACAAGTGGTCAGGGAACACAGTAGAGAAGTAATGGGATATTCTAGGGACAGACAGCCAAGAGCTTAGAAGATTTACAAATTCACTGAAACAAATATGGCTTGATTGTCTATGACTAAAAACTTGAACTTAGATAGGAAAAACTAGAAAATAAAATGGAATAAAGTGTGGAATGTATTTTAAAGCCACACAGGCTAAGTAAAATATAAACCCCATTTTGTAATGAGATTTGATAGCAGGAAGTTCCTTGGAAACTACTGCATTATACAACTTGCCAAAGAAGCATGTCATTATTGATTGAGGGGATCTGTTCACTTCTAGCATGGTAATTAATTATTTGTTCTAATGTGAGAGAGAAAAACAGACCTATGTTAATAGATTTCCAGGGATCTAGTAAATCAGTACTTGGAAAACTATATGGAAAAGGAAATCTACATCTCTTTGCTTGGCAGAAAAACAAGGTAGTAAAATATTAGGTGGCAGGCCCAGAGTTGCATTTTCTGTCATCAGTTTAAAATTTATAAGTGGGTTATATTCTAAAATTTTTAATCCAAGTTAGTTGGTTAGTATTTGAAACGTTTTTCCTCTAGAAATAAGGTTCTGGATGATGGATTACTTCACAGAATTACCCTGGTCCTGACACACCCTCAACACACACACACACACACACACACACACACACACACACATACATTTCTATCAATTTCATTTTACTCATTTGAAGATGGAAATAATAACTTCCTCATAGGGTAGTTTGTTGTCAGCCTTAAGTAAGGTAAGGTAAGCTAAATTGTTTTTTACATTGCAATATCCTACAAAATATTAATTATTAATGTACTCTAGTACTGTATGGTTTAGCTTCTCTTTGGATTAAATCACGCTTTGTAAACAAGGTCGATAACTAAATGCTATTTATAATGTTTCTATAGAGGAAAGTGCATTGTGTGTCAAGAAGAGGCTGCAGCAGATCAAGAAATATGGAGTCCCCAGCTGTGGTGCTGCCAGCCAGCCATCTGGCCAACAGAAATATTTCTTCACTGCTTCCCCTCCCTTTCCCGGCTGTAGTGATAGCTATTTCCCAGAAAGCAAGGAATAGCTATTCTCATTCCTCTGGTGGGCCCATATCCTCTGTTTACAGTATTATCCTCTGTTTACCGTATTATCCTCCCTTTTTTCATAATTGCCTTGCCTCTATTCTCTAGTTGTTTCATGCATACGAGATTTGCTGCTTTTATTAGATTCTAAACTGTTGGGAAGCCAGACCTGTATTTTGCCTGTAGACTCAGGGTACGTAGCACAACTATAGGCACAAAACTGGCACTTGACAAATGCTAAGTAGAGAACAGGAAGGCACTTTCCAGGTAAAGTTAATGCTATTACAAAGCTAGAAGGTGAAAATCGCCCTGTTGCCTCCAAGAAGTATTATATAGATTGAAGGAAAGGCAGTAAGATCCAAACCACATGGAGGAGTGGTAATGACCACATAAAAGATTTATGAGCCATGGCCAAGCCTGAAGATATTTGAGAAGCAAATCACTTGATTAAAATGTTTAATAAAAGCAGTTTCTCAAGAAACAGAGAAGTTCTATATATCAGAAGTTTAGAAACATAATTTTATTTATTTATCTGGTTGTGCCGGGTCTTAGTTGCTGCATGTGGGCTCCTTAGTTGGGGCATGCGAACTCTTAGTTGCAGCATGCATGTGGGATCTAGTTCACTGACCAGGGATCAAACCCTGGCCCCCTGCATTGGGAACACGGAGTCTTAGCCACTGCGCCACCAGGGAAGCTCCTAGAAAAACAATTTTTTAACAGGAAAAGAAGATGGCATCTATTAGGAAAGTCATTTTCAGGAGAGTAAATTTAGGTTAATGCTATACTGAGTAAATCTAAGAAATTATATCATTCAGGCTGCAAGGTAGATGTCTAACTCATCTTCCTTGTCATCTGTACCACCTACAATAGATAGATAATTACCTCTACTTTCCTTATTTTGAGCTGTGTTGACTTAGCTAAAAGCTGAAATCACAGTTACAATAGTTAACATTTTAAACACTCACTATGTGCCAAGACTATTTCACCTGCTTTGTATGGATTATAACATTTAATCATTGCATTAATGTGATGATTTAGGAGCCACTGAGGAAACTGCTGCTCAGAAATTTTAATTACCTTGCCAAGGCTATACTGCTCACAGGTGGTGGAGCCAGGGTTGGAACTCAACAATCATTATTTCTAAACCACATTTCTCAACCACTATGCCATAACACCTTCCAAATATGAAGAAAGCTTATTCACTTAGATGGTCTAAATCTGCGTTTTGATGTGAAAACAAAAACCCCACCTCCCTCTAAATTAATGTATGTGCTGTCCTCTGCTCTAGATCCATTATAATCATTGCTTATACTTTCGATCCCCAACTGCCCTGTCTGTTGGCCCTTCCTTCTTTCCTTATTTTCCACACTTTATCCAGTTGAAAACACTGCACAATGGCTAACCCACTGATTGGCAGTCTGTGGCTAATTTTGGTTATGTGTCAGTGGGAGACAGACTGCAAGAGGGCTGGCAAGCGAAGGGGTTGGGTTGGTTTCATCCTTCTTTTGTCCTTCTCTGAAACTCGTAACTCATTATGATCCCAAACAGTGTCTATCTTCTGCCTGGCTTCTCACCAAGACTGGCTTTGAGGCTAGACATAACTAGGTTGAGGTCAGGGTGTGTGATTTTTCATCTCTCGCAGCAGATGTAAGAAGAAGCTCAAAAACAATGGGGAAGGCAACTTCTACTATGTGCTTACTCTGCACCAGTCTAGCTACTCTATGTAAATTGTTTCCTATGATCTTCACAACAACCTTTGGAAAGTACTCTAATTATTTCAGGAGGAAACAGGGTGGTCCTAGTTTTAGAAAAATGCCCACATTCACACCACTTTAAACGACAGAACAAGCATCAGGTTTACCTGATTCCAAAGCCTGTGCTCTTTGCATCTCAGGGGCTGGGAGTTATCCAAGAGTAAAGAGTTATGGGGTTACCAGCTCCCTGCTTGAATACTTCTTGATAATAAAAACTATCCTTTTGGGAGACCTTCAAGATGGCGGAGGAGTAAGACATGGAGATCACCTTCCTCCCCACAAATACACCAGAAATACATCTACATGTGGAACGACTCCTACAGAACACCTACTGAACGCTGGCAGAAGACCTCAGACTTCCAAAAAGGCAAGAAAATCCCCATGCACCTGGGTGGGGAAAGAGAAAAAAGAAAAAAAAGATTCAAAGGAATAGGAATGGGTCCTGTACCTCTGGGAGGGAGCTGTGAATGAGGAAAAGTTTCCACACACTAGGAAGCCCCTTCGCGGGCGGAGACTGCGGGAGGCGGAGCGGGGAAGCTTCGGAGCCGCGGAGGTGAGCACAGCAACGGGCGCGGAGGGCAAAGCGGAGAGATTCCCGCACAGAGGAGCGGGGCCGACCGGCACTCACCAGCCCGAGACGCTTGTCTGCTCAGCTGCCAGGCAGGTGGGGGCTGGGAGCTGAGGCTCAGGCTTCGGAGGTCAGACCCCAGGGAGAGGACTGGGGTTGGCTGCATGAACACAGCCTGAAGGGGGCTAGTGTGACACAGCTAGCCGGGAGGGAGTCCAGGAAAAAGTCTGGACCTTCCAGAGAGGAAAGAGACCATTGTTTCAGGGTGAGTGAAGAGAGCGGCTTCCTGCTCCGTGTACCCACAGACAGCAGAGCACTGCCTAAGTGAGCTCCAGAGACGGGGGTGAGCTGCAGCTATCATCTTGGAGCCCAGAGGCAGACACAGGCCGCTACCACTGCTGCCTCTGCCACCAAGGGTCCTGTGTGCAAACACGGGTCAATACCCACACCCTCCCAGGAGCCTGTGCAGCATGCCACTGCCAGGATCCCATGATCCAGGGCCAACTTCCTTGGGAGAATGCATGATGTGTCTCAGGCTGTTGCAACTACACGCTGGCCTCTGCCGCTTCAGGCACTCCGCGCAAACAGTTATGACTACCATAGCCCTCCCTATCCCCAGCCTGAGTGATCAAGAGAGCTGTAATCAGCCACTGCTTTGACCCCATCCTGTCTGGGTGGGGAACAGATGCCTGAGGGCAGCCTACATGCAGAGGTGGGACCAAAACCAAAGCTGAGCCTGGAGAGCTGTGTGAACAAAGAAGAGAAAGGGAAATCTCTCTGAGCAGCCTCAGGAGCAGCAGATTAAATCCCCAAAACTGGCTTGGTAAACCCTGCATCTGTGGGATACCTGAATAGACAATGAGGGCTCCCAAAATTGAGGCGGTAGACTTTGGGGGCAACTGTGGACTTGGGGTTTGCTTTCTGTGTTTGATTTGCTTTTGGTTTTCTGTTTCTCGTAGTTTAGTTTTTAGTGTTTGTTTTCATTTGTGGTTTTGTTTATTGGTTTGGTTGCTCTCTTCCTTTATTTAAAAAACATTTTTTTCCCTCTTTTTGTGACTGTGTGTGTGTGTGTGTATGTTTCTTTGTATGATTTTGTCTGTTTAGTTTTGTTTTTACCATTTGTTTTGAGGTTCTGCCTATTCATTTTTTTGTTGTTTGTTTGTTTTCTTCCTTTTCTTCTGTGACATGTGGCTGACAGGGTCTTGGTGCTCTGGCCAGGTGTTGGGCCTGAGCCTCTGAGGTGGGAAAGCTAAGTCCAGGACATTGAATCACCAGAGACCTCCCGGTCCCAAATAATATTAATCGGTGAGAGCTCTCCCAAAGATCTCCGTCTCAACACTAAGACCCAGCTTAACCCAACGGCCAGCAAGCTACAGTTCTGGACACCTAACGCCAAACAAGACAGGAACACAGCACCACCCATTAGCAGACAGGCTGCCTAAAGTCATACTAAGTTCACAGACACCCTAAAACACACCACCAGACATGGCTCTGCCCACCCGAGGGACAACATCCAGCCCCACCCACTAGAACACAGGCACTAGTGCCCCTCAACAGGAAGCATACACAAGCCACTGAACCAACCTCACTCACTGGGGGCAGACACCAGACATAAGAGGAGCTACGAACCTGCAGTCTATGAAAAGGAGACCCCAAACACAGTAAGTTCAACAAAATGAGAAGACAGAGAACTATGCAACAGGTGAAGGAGCAAGGTAAAAACCCACTACACCAAACAAGTGAAGAGGAAATAGGCAGTCTATCTGAAAAAGAATTCAGAGTAATGATGGTAAAGATGATCCAAAATCTCAGAAATAGAATGTAGAAAATACAAAAAACATTTAACAAGGACCTAGAAGAACTAAAGAGCAATGATGAACAACACAATAAAAGAAATTATAACTACTCTAGAAGGAATCAGTAGCAGAATAACTGAGGCAGAAGAATGGATAAGTGACCTAGAAGATAGAATAGTGGAAATAAGTACCACAGAGCAGAAAAAGAAAAAAGAATAAAAAGAACTGAGGACAGTTCCAGAGACTTCTGGGACAACATTAAATGCAACAACATTCGAATTATAGGGGTCCTAGATGAAGAAGAGAAAAAGAAAAGTCTGAGAAAATATTTGAAGAGATTATAGTGGAAAACTTCCCTAACATGGGAAAGGAAATAGTCAATCAAGTCCTGGAATCACAGAGAGTCCCATACAGGATAAACCCAAGGAAAAACAGAAGACAGATATTAATCAAACTATCAAAAATTGAATACAAAGAAAAACTATTAAAAGCAGCAAGGGAAAAGCAACAAATAACATACAAGGGAATCCCCAAAAGGTTAACAGCTGATATTTCAGCCGAAACTCTGCGAGACAGAAGGGAATGGCAAGACATATTTAAAGTGATGAAAGGGAAAGACCTACAACCAAGGTTACTCTACCCAGCAAGGATCTCATTCAGATTCAACGGAGAAATTGAAAACTTTATAGAGAAGCAAAGTTAAGAAAATTCATCACCACCAAACCAGCTTTAAAACAAATGCTAAAGGAACTTCTCTAGGCAGGAAACACAGGAGAAGGAAAAGACCTACAAAAACAAACCCAAAACAATTAAGAAAAAGGTAATAGGAACATACATATCAATAATTACCTTAAATGTAAATGGATTAACTGCTCCAACCAAAACACACAGACTGGCTGGATGGATACAGAAACAAGACCCATATATATGCTGTCTACAAGAGATCCACTTCAGACTTAGGAACACATACAGACTGAAAGTCAGTGGATGGAAAAAAATGTTTCATACAAATGGAAATCAAAAGAAAGCTGGAGTAACAATACTCGTATCAGACAAAATAGACTTTAAACTAAAGACTATAACAGAGACAAAGAAGGACACTACATAATGATCAAGGGATCAATCCAAGAAGAAGATATAACAATTGTAAATATTTATGCACACAACATAGGAGCACCTCAATACATAAGGCAAATGCTAACAGCCATAAAAGGGGAAATTGACAGTAACACAATCATAGTATGGGACTTCAACTCCCCTCTTACACCAATGGACAGATCATGGAAAGAGAAAATAAATAAGGAAACACAAACTTTAAATGACAGTTTAGAGCAGATGGACTTAATTGATATTTATAGGACATTCCATCGAAAAACAACAGAATACACTTTCTTCTCAAGTGCTCATGGAACATTCTCCAGGATAGATCATACCTTGGGTCACAAATCAAGCCTCAGAAAATTTAAAGAAACTGAAACTACATCAAGTATCTTTTCCAACCACAATGCTATGAGACTAGATATCAATTACAGGGCAAAAACGTAAAAAATACAAACATATGGAGGCAAACCAATACACTACTAAATAACCAAGATATCACTGAGGAAATCAAAATATACCTAGAAATAAATGACAATGAAAACACGATGACCCAAAACCTATGGGATGCAGCAAAAGCAGTTCTACGAGGGAAGTTTATAGCAATACAATCCTACCTCAAGAAACAAGAAACATCTCAAATAAACAACCTAACCTTACACCTAAAGCAATTAAAGAAGAATAAAAAACCCAAAGGTACCAGAAAGAAAGAAATCGTAAAGATCAGATCAGAAAAAATGAAAAAGAAATGAAAGGAACAATAGCAAAGATCAATAAAACTAAAAGCTGGCTCCTTGAGAATATAAACAAAATTGATAAACCATTAGCCAGACTCATCAGGAAAAAAAGGGAGAAGACTCAAATCAACAGAATTAGAAATGAAAAAGGAGAAGTAACAATTGACACTGCAGAAATACAAAGGATCATGAGAGATTACTACAAGCAAGTGCATGCCAATAAAATGGACAACCTGGAAGAGATGGACAAATTCATAGAAAAGCACAACCTTCCAAGACTGAACTCAGAAGAAATAGAAAATATGAACAGACCAATCACAAGCACTGAAATTGAAATTGTGATTAAAAATCTTCCAACAAAAAAAGCCCAGGACCAGATGGCTTCACACTTTGAATTCTATCAAAAATTTAAAGAAGAACTAACACCTATCCTTATCAAACTCTTCCAAAATATAGCAGAGGGAGGAACATTCCCAAACTCATTCTACGAGGCCACCATCACCCTGATACCAAAACCAGACAAAGGTGTCACAAAGAAAGAAAACTACAGGCCCGTATCACTGATGAATATAGATGCAAAAATCCTCAACAAAATACTAGCAAACAAAATCCAACAGCACATTAAAAGGATCATACAATATGGTCAAGTGGGGCTTATCCCAGGAATGCAAGGATTTTTCAATATACACAAATCAGTCAATGTGATACACCACATTAAAAAAGTGAAGTAGAAAAACCATATGATCATCTCAATAGATGAAGAAAAACTTTCGACAAAATTCAACACCCATTTATGATAAAAACTCTCAAGAAAGGGCATAGAGGGAACCTACCTCAACATAATAAAGGCCATATATGACAAACCCACAACCAACATCATTCTCAATGGTGAAAAACTGAAACCATTTCCTCTAAGATCAGGAACAAGACAAGAGTGCCCACTCTCACCACTATTATTCAACATTGTTTTGGAAATTTTAGCCATGGCAACCAGAGAATAAAAAGAAATAAAAGGAATCCAAATCAGAAGATAAGATGTAAAGCTGTCACTGTTTGCAGATGACATGATACTGTATATAGAGAATCCTAAAGATGTTACCAGAAAACTACTAGAGCTAATCAATGAGTTTGGTAAAGTAGCAGGATACAAAATTAATGCACAGAAATCTCTTGCATTCGTATACACTTATGATGAAAAATCTGAAAGAGAAATTAAGGAAACACTCCCATTTTTCACTGCAACAAAAAAATAAGATACCTAGGAATAAACCTACCTAAAGAGACAAAAGACCTGTATGCAGAAAACTATAAGACAGTGATGAAGGAAATTAAAGATGATACAAACAAATGGAGGGATATACCTTATTCTTGCATTGGAAGAATCAACATTGTGAAAATGACTATACTACTGAAAGCAATCTACAGATTCAATGCAATCCCTATCAAACTACCACTAGGATTTTTCACAGAACTAGAACAAAACCTTTCACAATTTGTATGGAAACACAAAAGACCCTTAATAGCCAAAACAATCTTGAAAAAGAAAAATGGAGCTGGAGGAATCAGGCTCCCGGACTTCATACTATACTACAAAGCTACAGTAATCAAGACAGTATGGCACTGGCACAAAATCAGAAATATAGATTGATGGAACAGGATAGAAAGCCCAGAGATAAACCCACGCACATATGGTCATCTTACCTTTTACAAAGGAGGCAAGAATATAAAATGGAGAAAAGACAGTCTCTTCAGTAAGTGGTGCTGGCAAAACTGGACATGTAAAAGTATGAAACTAGAACACTTCCTAACATCACACACAAAAATAGACTCAAAATGGATTAAAGGCCTAAATGTAAAGCCAGACACTATAAAACTCTTAGAGGAAAACATAGGCAGAACACTCTATGACATAAATCACAGCAAGATCCTTTTTGACCCACCTCCTAGAGAAATGGAAATAAAAACAAAAATAAGCAAATGTGACCTAATGAAACTTAAAAGCTTTTGCACAGCAAAGGAAACCATAAACAGATGAAAAGACAACAAACAAAAAAACTGACAAACGATTAATCTCTAAAATATACCAGCAGCTCAATATCAAAAAGCAAATAACCCAATCCAAAAATGGGTGGAAGAGCTAAATAGACATTTCTCCAAAGAAGATATACAGATTGCCAACAAACACATGAAAGGATGCTCAACATCACTACTCATTAGAGAAATGCAAATCAAAACTACAATGAGGTATCACCTCACACTGGTTAGAATGGGCATCATTAGAAAATCTATAAAGAACAAATGTTGGTGAGGGTATGGAGAAAAGGGAACCCTCTTGCACTGTTGGTGGGAATGTAAATTGATACAGCCACTATGGAGAACAGCATGGAGGTTGCTTAAAAAACTAAAGTAGAACTACCATACGACCCAGCAATCCCACTACTGAGCATATACCCTGAGAAAACCATAATTTAAAAAGAATCATGAAGCATGATGTTCATTGCAGCTCTTTATTATAACCAGGACAAGGAAACAACCCAAGTGTCCATCAACAGATGAATGGATAAAGAAGATATGGCAGATATATACCATGGAATATTACTCAGCCATAAAAAGAAACAAAACTGAGTTACTTGTAGTGAGGTGGATGGGCCTTGTGTCTGACACACAGAATGAGGTTAGTCAGAAAGAGAAAAACAAGTATCATATGCTAACACATATATATGGAATCTAAAAAAAAAAAAGTTCGAGGATCCTGAGAGCAGGACAGGAATAATGACACAGACGTAGAGAATGGACTTGAGGACACGGGGAGGGGGAAGTGTAAGCTGGGACGAAGTGAGAGAGTAGCAGTGACATATATACACTACTAAATGTATAAGATAGCTAGTGGGAAGCAGCTGCATAGTACAGGGAGATCAGCTGGGTGCTTTGTGACCACCTAGAGGGGTATGATAGGGAGTTTGGGAGGGAGATGCCAAAGGGAGGGGATAAGGGAATAAATGTATACATATAGCTGATGCACTTTGTTATACAGCAGAAACTAACACAGCATTGTAAAGCAATCATACTCCAATAAAGATGTCCAAAAAATCCACAAACTATCCTTTTGTGAGTGATTGCTAGGAACCAGGCTCTTTGCAGAGAACTTTGCATGTGTTACCTAATTTAATCCCTCACAACTCTATGAAATAGGTACTGTTATGCTTATTAAATATCAGGCATTGTTCTAAACCCTTGACATGAATTACTTCATTCAGTCCTCATAACAACCCTATGAAGTAGCTATCATTATCATCCCTGTTTTACAGATGAGGAAAATAAGCCCCTGATCAGGTAAATCATTTGCTCAATGTCACACAGCTATCAAGGGGCAAGATTCACTTTGGAGACCATACTTCTATGCTCACTGAGCTCAGCTGCCTTTTACCCTTCATGTTGTCCCCAGAGCTCTCTTCCTAAAATTTGGATCCAGTCATATCCATCCCCCTCTTAATGACCTGCAATAATTTCCCATTATTTATGAAACAAGTTCAAAAATATTTTGCTCAGCATTCAAGGCTCCCCACAATTTGGGTGTCATAACATTCTATCTTATTTCTCCTTTTGACTAGCTGCTCTATCTACTCTGGTCTAATTGCCACCCCTAAACTAGCCAGTCATACTCAGAAATTCATGATTTTTTTTGCAGATTGGAAGACTCTTCTTTAGCTTTCAAAATCCAGATCAATGTTCAAGCTATCTCAAGTGGTTCTCTTCCCACAAAGCCTACCTTGTTTTCTCTTCACAGAGTAACCACTGCCTTCTTCTGCCCTTATTTATACTGACATAATATCGTGTCTTTTTCTCTGCTCTGCATTATACTGTGGTGTTTGTTCCTCTTCCATTCAGATGAAACTCTGCATCTCTAGAGGTCAAGGACTCTGTCTTATTAACATCCCAGTGCCTAGCATTTAGTATAGAATGTTGACATTCACGAACATTCCTGAATGAATGAGTATATGAGTAACTGAATGAAAGTACTGAATATGTTTTCAGCTTCGTGGGAAAAACAGAAGTTCGAAGTGTTAGTGAAATAAATTAACTTTCAGAGTAAATAAAAATTATTTCTGTATTGCATGCATGTTTCACATAAGTGTGCAGCAATATTTTCTGTTTTTGATAAAACTAGCACATCAGAAATATTAATTTGTTCAACAAGACTTTGATGCAAAGGAATTGTTCCTTAGTTGGAGAGGCAAATAAAGTTGGTTCTATGATATTAGATGAAGATGGAGAGCACTGTTTTTCAAACATTTTTTTAACATAACTCAAGAAATTGATATTACATCTTGACTGCATGATCTATTTGTTATAATACTTCCTAGCTGTATTACTAATAGTGCAAAATTTCTCCTTGGGGACTATTTAAGAGTAGCATAGGCAAATTCTCTTTCTGATGATGTTTTAAGCTACAGCCCTTGCCACTCTTAGAACTCACCCTGAAATTTCCTGGCTCCTTGCCTTTGCTTTTGCTCTGCACAAATGCTCTTCATCTTCCTTCCCATGTCTCCCACCTGTCACCTTGCACCCAAATTCTTAGTCACAGAGGTGACTAAAATGTCCCATTCTCCATGATCTCCTGAGGTGGGGGTGGGGGGGGGCGGAACTACTCTTATTCTCTGCTACCAATACATCATGTTTGTTTGCATTTATAATAGCATTAATCATGTTTGCTTATTTCTGTCTCTCCTAGTGGATTATAAATTGATTGCAGGAGGGGATATCCCCCTGACATTTAGCCTCATGTCATACTACTTTCCCCAAGCCATTATAGTCTCCATTCCATTCCTTTAGTGTGCCAGCTCTTTCCAATATTATGGCTTTTTATTTTTGGTTTCCTCTGCCTGTGTGGTAGACATCTAGGGGAAATCACAATTAGTTTTCCGTTTTACTCAGAATATGACTGTCTAGTGAGAGACTACATTTCCTACTTGCCCTTTCATCGAGGTGTAGCCATATTACAAAGCCAACTGACATCAGTAGCATATGAGTGCAAGGGATTATCTCATTTAACCCTCTCAACAACATATAGAGAAGGCACTGATATTATCATTATGCCACTTCACTAGGAAGAAATAGGCTTAGAAAGGTTGAATAACTCAGTCAAGTAAAAGTTTATCCTCTTTGATGCTCATATACCTCTTGTGAGTTTGGTTTGCAAGAATCGTGTCTCTAGAAGTCTAGAAGTCACAGTGGAGAAGACAGACCTGCCCTTTTAGCCTGGATCCCCAGATGACTTTACAGAGCAGAGCCTGACTACTGACCCTGTACTGGAAAGGGAAAG
>NW_006790064.1:1193668-1204273 GCF_000442215.2 Lipotes vexillifer
AATGAGCTTCTGTCTTGTTTAGTCATTGAATTTTAGCCTATTTATTAACCATTACTCCAAACTGACCTGCCCTGAAACACCTTTCTACCAGTGGTAAAACCTACTGATACTTCAGATCTCAGCTTAAATATTCTTTCCTCCAAGAGGTCTTTCTGGGCCTCTCAATCTAAATGGTTTTCCTTATACATCCTATTTATGACTCAGCTTGTCTCGGAGAAAGCTCAGCACCAGCTAGAACTCTTATTTATTTATGTAATTGTTCATCTCTCTCCCTCACTAGATGTAAGCTCCATGAGTGCAGGGACCACATCTGCTTATTCACCAGTACTAACGTACTGTCCACCACATGATTGGCTCCCAATAAAGATTTGCTATGTAAATACAGCTCATAGTAATAATTTGGGCACTAACTGCCTCTTATTGAATATTTTCAATTTTCAGGAGTTGTACTAAGTGTTTTACATACATTATTTCATTTAATCCTCTCAACAACATATAGAGAAGCCACTAATAGCACCATTATCCCATGTTACTTGGGGAAAAAAATGGGTTTAGAGAGATTTAGTAACTCACACAAGTATCACACAATTCAAAGCTTATATTTTCAAGTTGAGACTCTCCTCTTGGGAGTAGGATTAGCAAGAGTCAGGTGCACAGTATCCAGACAGTTCTACTAATTGAGAAATCCAGGATTTCTGCTAATTGAGATCCAGATGCTAACGAATGATGACTACACCAAAGCAGGCCAATTTAACAATAATATGTCTGAACACCAGCTGGCCTTATGTAATTGCAACATTTACATTCTTGTCTCTATATAACTGCAACAGAAACAAAGCCCAAAACACTGTTTATAATTTAAAAACTATCATCTAAACCCTGTGTAGTTAATTCAAGATGAGGCATGAATAAACGTTCTTTCTAACTCTGTATAACTCTTGAAGGGGCAACTACAAGATTTTTTGTGTGTTTTTTTTTCTTTTTTAGAGGCAAAGATTTGAGTTGGAATTTATATTTCAGAGCCACACATGATAATTCTCTTATTGTATGTTTGTTGTTAAATATCCCCATACCTACCACATAAACCAAGCCAAGAGTTTAATAGCAGAAGAAACATGTCTTTCCAACTGTAAAAAAACTTGTGTAAAAGACTGGGGAAAGTATTAAATCAAGAGTCAGGGCACTGAGGGTCTAGGTCTGCATTGCACAATATGGTAGCCATCACCCATAGTGGCTATTTACATTTAACTTTAAACTACAAAAATTTAAAACTCAGTTCCTCAGTCGCACTAGCCACTAGCCACATTTTTTTCTTTTTGCGGTACGCGGACCTCTCACCGTTGTGGCCTCTCCTGCTGCGGAGCACAGGCTCCGGACGCGCAGGCTCAGCGGCCAGGGCTCACGGGCCTAGCCGCTCTGCGGCATGTGGGACCCTCCCGGACCGGGGCACGAACCCGTGTCCCCTGCATCAGCAGGTGGGCTCTCAACCACTGCGCCATCAGGGAAGCCTCCAGTAGCCACATTTTAGGTGCCATCAGTCACATGCAGTGCTGTGCAGATTTATAGAATATAATATTTTATAGAATATCTCCATCATGACAATAAATTTTATCGGACAGCATTGTTCTAGAAATGTAATTTTTTGGTCTCAAGATACTTTTGAACTGTTAAAAATTATTGAGGGCCCCAAAGAGTTTTCTTTAAAATATGAGTTATAACCATTGATATTTACTATATTAGAAATTAAGACAGAAAATTCAAAATACCAACTCATATTCCATTAGCCATCAGAGCAATGACATCATCACACATCACTAGGTCACCGAAACCTCCCCTGTTCGCTCAGAGAGAGTCCGGGCAGGGCGGGGGAAGGCAGGCAACATCTTAATGTTGTGAAATGTTTTGACCTCACCTTGAGACCTGGAAGTGTCTCAAGATCTTCTAAGGGCCCCCAGATCACACTTTGAAAACCACTGGTCTAGACCTCACTCTAGTGACCCTACTCTGTTACTACCTAGTTCTTATTTTGCCCAGTCAAAGATCAGTGTTCTGCCAAATGTTAAATGTTTGGCAAAGGAAAATAAAAATAGTCTGAATCCTTTGTCAAAGCCAGGCTTCTTTGAGGGGAAGGAAATGAAGACCCTCTCACTCAGAGACTATTTCTGGCTAAACTGAGGAGGCTAACAGCCTACTCCAATGAATGCATTAGCCGGGGTTTGAAATGATTTCTCTGCTTTGGTTCCAATAGATTTTCCCAAACATGTATGAAAATCACAATGGCTCAGGCTGCACAACCTCAGGCAGCAACTTGATATTTATACTTCAAATTCTCCCAATATCTTTTGTGTTCACCATCGTGTCACCATGTTAGAAAGGGTCTCTTAAAAGATAGTTATGATTTTGCAAATGTATACAATTATGTAACTATTATGTTGAACACCTGAAACTAATATAATGTTATATGTAAATTACTCAATTTAAAAGACCGCTATGCAGTACAAATGGTAAGTTCAAAAAGCATCAAAGTCCTGACTCTGACCTAAACACGATTAAAATTATTTCAGAACATATGATTTTAGACCAAGTAGTCACAGGTCCTTTCCACCTCATCCTAAAAGTGTGAAAACGTTCCAAAATGCTATACCACATCTTGAACTTCAGAGTCGATTCTTTCTCTGTCAATGTACTATTTCTAAAAGTAAAATTGATTTGTTGATAAAGCACATTGTAACAGATTAACCATAATAGAATATTCAAAAATGCCTTTAGTAAAAGTATGGCTCTTTTCTGGGAATTTGTAAATGTCCATTCTGGTAATTATCTGAATTTGAATGATTTTAGTGACAAAAACTGAAGAAAGATTCCATAGATTTTATTACTCTCTGTGATCCAATTTACCCCTTGCTAGGGTATCTTTTTAGGTAGGTGCATGATGTTTGAGATTTATAGTAAATGAGATAGGAACGGAAGAATTCCCACTGCAGTGGTTAAAGGTAGACCCAACTTGGTAAAACACTTCACCAAAGGAAATTGTTGCCTCTTCTCTTCTGATATTCTTTGCTAGTCATTGGCAAGAGAAGTAACTCACAAATGATCTCTTTACTCTGTGAATGACAAAGTCCTATTTCCTCCCCTTCTTTCTAGATATCAGTTCATCCTTCAAACCCATAAAAAATTTTTTTCCTACGTGAACCAAGTGTATATCTTGAGCCAGTGTGACCCTTGAGGCCTCCAAAGCAAGATTCCTGAGTGATGCTGTTTGGCTGGGCTGCTGGATTGATCTTCATTCATTCCAATTTCTTTCAGTATCTGAACCAGGTCTACAGTTGAAGGCAGTGATATGAGGAGGACCTTTGTCATACACAACCCAAAGAGAAAGAAGTCACCTCTGCAGACTCATGGCAGTCCGAGTCCTTCTCCACAGTAAGCCTGGCCTTAGAAAAAAAAACAGGAATGGGTACAATTATTCCATTATTGATCTGGACTCAGTGAGTTGCTTCTCCAGCTTTGCTTTGGAAATGTCTCACTGATAAAAATCTCACAAATACATAATCTGTAATCGTGTTGGAAACACACTGGGCTTGGCATCATGTGGTAATTTGATCACCTTGACTTGAAAAGAAGAGGCTTTGTAAAATAAGTTACCTATATTTAATAATTGTACCATTGCAATTTGTAATGTCTATGTAGCATGTTGTAATGGATTAGATCTATCTAGAAGTACTGAAAGTCTTCCATAGAAGTCTAAAGTAGTATTTTTTAAATCATTGTAAGCAGAGTTGACCTTAGGCTAAATTATGCATTCATTGAGCACTGAGTCTCACTTTGGTTTCTTCATTCTTGCTCTCTTTCTAGTTGATGATCATAACCTCTCTTTCAGTTAGAGAGCTATATCAACATCCTTCCTTTAGGGCCAGTGCTTTTCTCTTGAAAGGAGGTAAGAGCAAAGTGTGGTACAAACTGGTTTGACCATCTCTGTCTGCATTGTTCTAAATTCACTAGCTCAAAACGTCATTCTATCCTTTTGAGGAAGTTCATGTTTTGTCATACTTCTGACCTTTAGGGATGGAACCCCTACAACCTGTTGCAGGTGCAGAGACAGTGATATTACCCAGCATAGATGTGCCTCAGAATTGTCTGCCCCAGGGACAGAAGGGGGAGGACTGACCCACCAGTATTCTCCAGTACGCACTCATGGAACCAAAGGGGTCAACTGCCTTTCACTTCTGGGTACCCCTGTGCCGGAGAAGTTCCAGGATATAAATCGAGAGACATGGTGTATAGCCAAGGCCAAGTGCTGTCATGTTACACCTGCATAGAGCTGTTTGCTGCATAAATGGCTGGGTAGTGGGTGGGCCAGGGGATTTAAGGCAAGACACAACCTAATAAAATAATTACAAATTGTATAAGTAATATGCAAGTATGTGGAATGCATGCGGATAGTTTCCCTCAGTTCAAAAAAACAGAAGTAAGCATTGTGGCTGAAGTTTTATGGCAAAAAATATAATTTATTTGTTTTGATACAGAATGTATACAAGGAAATAAGATGAGCATGGAGCTGGGCAAGATCCCTCCTGTCCAATGTGCCAACTGTCCTCACATCTCAACTTCTTGATATTCTTGCATAACTACCCTTGGTCCCAGTTTGTTGGTTTCTGAGAATGTGGCCAAGCAAAGTAGGTTGTTGTTTTATTGGTAAAGTTCCTTATCCTCTTAATCTGATGGCTCACAGTAAGTCAATATGTGGCCTTTGCTGGGCCTTTAGGTAATGCTCTGTCATCTCATAGGCTGCAGCTGCCTGCCCTTTAGTTCGTTTGGATCAGTGCCTGGGTTGCTTCTCTGTTGGCTAGCGGCAATGAGAGGACAGCCAAGTTCATCACAGGCCAGAGATAAAGCTTTGGACAGCACTGTTGATGGGAGGAAGCTAAGACAAGCCAGAGAAGAGGGAAAAGAAAGGAGTGGTCCCCCTCCTCAGCAGATAAGAAATATTTGATATGGGCTGGGGTTGTTTGTGTCAGACAGGGTAAGGAAGGGACGGTTATGGGATGAACTGAATTTCCCAATAACATCTTGAACAGGCAGCCTTTATCATCATTTCTGTATTCTAATACAGAGGCCTGCCTGTTCATTAGAGCCAAGGGCAGGTAGAATAGTTGTTCTTTTAGGGAACTTACAAATAGTACCTCGTTAAAACTTCCTGAATTATGAGTCTCGATCCAATTAAGAAAATGTACAGTAGAAAAGAGACCAAAATATCACCTTTACTACTAATAAAGCTGATGTTAGAGATTGTGGTTTATTTCTGTGGGTAGGTGAACTTTGTAACACTGATCCAAGGAATTAGGCAGATGTACCTACCCAGTCACAAACTGGGTTAGAAAATCTCAGACTTCCCCTGTGGGATAACTTTTGTACATGGCATAGCAGATCACTTCCTGTAGGTGGGCAGGTGGCTTCCCTGAGAAAGGTGAGAGGGAGATGTTATGTCATACAAACGCTGTTAATTTATTGCAAACTCACCCATTTAAATAAGTCAGTTTTCCTCTTGGAAGCAGAGAGATCAGACTAGTTTACTTTCTAACACCCCTTCATAGGTAGACACATCATGAGAGGGTATAAGCAAGTTTACAGATAAAATACTTGCTTTTTCTGAGCTGTACAACTTATAGCTCAGACAGCACAACCTCCTGTCATCTGTTTTTTTGTGGGTAGGTTTGGTGCCATATTCTTTACATGCACACTCTGATTCATTCTGTTCCTGTAGATTGTGACTCCGCTGGGTCAGTATTGAGACTGATAAAGAAAGGGTAACAAGGAAACTAACATTTATGAAGAATGTAATTTTTTATTTAGAATATTACATAAACTTAGTTGATAAAGCAGCAGGGTTTTTTTTTATTGGAGTATAGTTAATTTGAAGAAAGTATTTTTATAACTATTTGTTTACTGAATGAAAAAATGGAGCTTTAAAGATGTTAAGATCTATACTATACTCCAATTATTCTAAGAAGCATATTATACCACTTTTTACCATTCCTGAAATCGCAATATGCTTACCACTAATGGGAAACATAGATTATTTGACTGATTTTTTCCTTTCTAAAAGGTATGTACAATAATGATGTTTTATAACCCATGGTATCTTAGATTCAACAAGTAGGTAGAAAAGGGCAAGCCTAGAATTTGCCCCCTGGGTTGTGTGATTGCAAATTGTAGATGATTTTCTGGCAACAGCAATTTTTCTTAGAAATATACAAGCAATTAAGGCAACACATGGTTCACAGTCTTTCCCCACATCATTTCACGTATTGTCATGCGGTTTGACATTCAGTCTTGCTTGACCCTGTCTGTATAGAATTATGCTCCCTGGCAGCCAATTCCTTCTTTCCCTGTGAACTGAGGCTACTTAGTGGGTCTGTGAAGTAGGCAGATGGAACATGTTTGTTATCAAAAATTGAACTAATGGTGATTGAATGTTCTAGCAGCTGGGTCTTGTTAGAAGAAGAATAGACTGGTCTGTCACATTACTTTATGTAAACTCTACTTAAGTGGAATATGAGGGAAAAGACTTGGGAACTTTTTTTATTGCTCAAGACTATTCCTTGTTGCAATTGAGAAATGTGGGAAATAACTGAAGTGATTGTATTATGGTTGGTTTCTCAAGCAATACTTTGAAATCTTTTTCAGTTAAATAAATCAAGTGTTTGCTTTGTGCAAAGCATGAGCTAGTTGCTTCAGGGGATAAGACATGCCACCTGCCGTTAAGAATCTGCATGATATAAAAAGGGAACTGCTGGATGCACTAATAGATAGAAGAGTAACAGAGGGTCAGAGATATGATATGGGATTTTGAAGGAGGAAGAAATCACAGGTGTATGAGGCAATCAAGAAGGACACTGTGGAAGCAATGGCAGAGCTTTGAAAACTTGGGTAAAATTTTCTTTAGTAGCTACAGGAGTGAGCCTTCCGGTTTCCAATAATAGCAGGCTAGGTTATTTGGATCACAATCCCACAGAAAACAAATAAAAATGGTAGATAAAACATTTTTTAAAATCTTGTAAAAGTTGAATAGTCAAAAAAGAGAGAATGATTAGATCAAAAGTTGAAGAACATCAGGAACTCAGATAAATAAAAGGAGCATGAAAGACCCCTTTGTCTCTAAGGAGATTTGTTAATTCCCCCAAATCTGAACTTATTTTGCTCACCTACATCTAATGTCCAGTCTAATGAAAGACTTCCTTCAATAAGTTTATAACATAGGAGACAGCACAGACAAGATAAAGAAGAACCAGGTGTAAACTAGCCTTCAACCATATTTCCCATTGGATGATGAAGCCCAGGTAATAACCTCAAACTTTAAGAGTTAAGGTGGTCCTGGACTGGTAGAAATTTGGAGCACAAATCAGTTTGGAGAAAGGCAATGAGCGGCATACAGGCGTGCACCATCAAGTTCAGGATACTTTATTTGCTGCTGGTAAGAATAAGACCACATCAGTGCAGAAACTGAGAATGTGTAAAGGTGTGAATGTGAGAGAGAGTGTGTGTGTGTGTGTGTGTGTGTGTGTGTGTATCTGTTGGTGACACTACTTTACTTGTAGCTATTACCACTTTTTTTTTTTTTTCAGGCTGGTACCTTTAATATGAAGAATCTGCCTGCACTTGTAATTTTCTCAAATTAAGATAGTGGGTGAATATTTAAGTAAAAAAATATCCAGTTTAAGGTTTTACCTGTATCACACGTCTTTCCTGCCATGAAATAGTTTCTTTTATTCTAATAGTACTGAGTACTGAGCCATTACAAAGAATTTCTATCTTCAAAATACACTAATCATGGATCAGTGCCCTTTGAGAATTTGTAATCAATAAAGCAACTTTTCTCAGAGTGGATGGCAGATATTTTCCTTCAGTTATTTGGAATATCAACAGGTGTCACATATTTGGTGCATTCATGTTGGAAGCAGGTTCATTAGTTTTGAAATACAAGTATAAAATATGAAGTTTTTTTCTTTCAGTCTCCATTGCTGGATCGTCTTCAATATTCTTTTTTTGTTTGTTTTTTGGCCATGCCACGCATGGGATCTTAGTTCCCCATCCAGGGATTGAACCCAGGCCCACAGCAGTGAAAGCGCTGAGTCTTAACAACTGGACTGCCAGAGAATTCCCGATCTTCTATGTGCTGACCCCTAAATGCTGGCATGTACTCAAATCCCTACTGTGTGACCTCTTCTCAACTTCATCTACAATCATGACTTATGTTAACTGATCTCCTTCCATGGCTTTTATTACCACTTATATGCAAAACTTGCATGTCCAAAAAAAGAACTTGAGTTATTCTCCAACACAGACTTACTTATTCCTCATCTTTCTTTCGTAAATGGCACCACCATTCACTTAATGACTAGGACCAAAACTGTGTCGCCTGTTTGGATTCTTCACTTTTCTTGCTTTACACTCTGCGTCAGATCCATCAGCAAATCCTGTAAACTCTATCTTCAGAATGAACCACTCATTCAGTATTCTCACTTCCCCTACTCTTACCTCCTTGGTCCAAGCCACCATCACTCTCTCACATGAACTACCAAGCTTGTCCCTTTGCCTGCATTCTTTTTTTTTTTTTTTTCCCCCATTCGCGCAGGCTCAGCGGCCATGGCTCACGGGCCCAGCCGCTCCGCGGCATGTGGGATCCTCGCAGACCGGGGCACGAACCCGTGTCCCCTGCATCGGCAGGCGGACTCTCAACCACTGCGCCACCAGGGAAGCCCCCTTTGCTTGCATTCTTGCTCCGCATCCTCACTGCCTATTCCCTACGCTTTAGCCAGGGTGATATTTTACAAGGAAACAAAACATTTCACGCTCTTGCCCTCAGGCCTTCAACGGCTTCTCACCTACGCTACATGGAAAATGGAAAATAGTTTCCATGGCTGCAAAGTCCTTTATTTTAGTCCCTGGCTACCTCTTCAGCTTCATTTCCGAGACCCTTCTGCTCATTTATTCCACTATTTCAACCCTTTTTTCATTATTCTTTCTAGAACTTGCTACTCAAGTTTCATTTCAGGAATTTTGTTCCTGTTCTTCCATCTGCCAGGAATGTTCTTCCACCAGAAATTCACATGACTTACTCCCTCATTTTATTCACTTTTCTGTTCAAATGTCCCCTCCTCCGAAAAGCCTGTCTGGAACATCCTACAGATGTTCCAGAAATTGGAACGTCCAATTTCCTTGACTGTTTATTTTTCTTCCTTGCCCCATTTCATTTTCTGATGTAAATATCAGAATAATCCTAATATAACTTGATATTATGTGATATATTTGTTTCTTTGTTTGCTATGGTCTTGTCTCTCCCAGTATACATAAGCTCCGTGAAGTCAGAGCTTTGCTATATCCTCAGTTTCTAGAAATAGGCCAGGTAAATGGAAGCACTCAACACATATCTGTTGATTTATTGAATGAATGAATGAATGAAAATATACTGGTTAAACTTAAATAAAATGGTTCTTTGTTCATTCCACATAACTAAATTATTAAATCTCTTCACCCCATTGTAACTGTTTGTGGGGATAATAACTACCTACTTCATAAGATTGTTGTGGAGATTAAATAACTTGGTACAAAAAATGTTATAAGGTACCTGGCATATAGTAAGTGTTCAATAAGTATTATCTATTGCCATTAATATTACTGTTACTTTATCATTTTTTCATTGAAGTATATTTGATTTAGAATGTTGTGTTAGTTTCTGATATACAGCAAAGTGATTCAGTTATACATATCTATATTCTTCTTCATATTCTTTTCCATTATAGGTTATTACAAGATACGGAATATAGTTCCTTGTGCTATACAGTAGGACTTTGTTGTTTATCTATTTTATACATAGTAGTTTGTATCTGCTAATCCCAAACTCCTAATATATCCCTCCCCCACCCCCTTTCACCTTTGGTAACTATGAGTCTGTTTCTGCTCTGTCAATAAGTTCATTTTTATCATATTTTAGATTTCACATATAAGTGACATCATACGGTATTTGTCTTTCTCTGACTTACTTCGCTTAGTGTGATAATCTCTAAGTCCATCCATGTTGCTGCAGATGGCATTATTTCATTCTTTTTTTATGGCTGAGTAGTATTCCATTGTGTGTGTATCATATATTACACACACACACACACACACACACACACACACACACACATATATATATATATATAATCTCACATCTTCTTTATCCATTCATCTGTCGATGATCCATTTAGGTTGCTTAATATTGTTGTTACTTTAAACTTAGAGTTTCCTGCTACAAATTTAAAAGCTCTTAAAAAAAATTAGAGTTTTCTTCTCTATTTATTTTAACCAATAAAGGGCTGCTTTCATTCTGTGTATCTGGCATATGGAAGCACTCATTAAATGTTCCTATATTTACTCTATCTGATATAGACTGTTCTGTCCTCAATTTGCACAAATGTGTGAGGCTACAAAAATGAACGTGCAAGATGTAATTATACAAAGCGTTCGTAATTATGGGGAAAATTACAATTTTTCCACCACTTTAAAAATTTTTGTCAACACATTAAAATTCATCTTAATGTCAGTTATAAATGTATAGGGAAA
>NW_006790064.1:1204283-1288671 GCF_000442215.2 Lipotes vexillifer
AAAAAAATAGAAAAATAAAATTTATTTAGTACATTAATTTTCAAGGTTATAAACATTGAGTATGAAAGTGTTTTATTTATTTGTAAAAAAAAGAAACCAACTCATTAAATAGTGTTTGCCTTCTTCTCACTGTATGACTTAGGCTATGGCCTGAGCATCTTTTCTATGTGTTGGCTGTTAGATTTCTTTCTAACTTTGGATCAGCATTTTACATTTTATCCTTTGTACTATCATTGTCATGAAAGTTACACATGTCTGAATTTATGTAAATGTGCAGGGGTTTTTGTTTGTTTTTGTTCATTTTTTTTTTGTTTTTTGTTTTGCCAAAGTCAATTCCTCTGGCATATTCTTATCCTTTTCATCACAACCACTCTCCTATCAAGGTGGATAAGTTCACCTTGGCCGAATTCCTCTGGCAACATAGCTAGAGTGTCTTCAAAGGTAGTAGCATCAGCACAGTCATGACATCAGTTATTTTTTCTGTAACTACATTTACGTTTGACTTGAATTTCACATCCAGACTTACCACTTTTCATTTATTTGCTGCACTTTCTTCTTTGCTGTCCACGTTCCCTCTTTCAATGATCCTTTTGTAAAATATCCTGTGGGTTTAACACTGAGAGGACAGGGAAGTACCATGACTACAGTCCTGGCTGTACGTGAACTAACAGCAGATGTGCTGTGACCAATCACCGACAGACTTTGTAAGAAGTACCATGATTGGTCACTGATATGATGCTCATCTGTTATTTACAAAGTGATTCGTGAGCTGAGGAACTAGCAGCAAAGTTTGCACCTTATGCAATTACTCATGGTTAATATAACTGAAATTTGGCATGTATTGGGGGATTGGAGTTATTTAACTAAACTATACTAGCTGAAATTTGTGCACATTGGAACTGGAGTCATGCAAAGCAAGGGCTGCCAGTATATTAGGCTAATACGAGTTGCTGCATTGTTTGCCAGAATTATAAGTAAAAAGAACTTCTTCTGCTATATCCATTTCATTCTTCGTTGTCTAGAAGTTGTGTCAGCATAACTGTGAAAGAGCTCTTTATGGTGCTTTCTTTTCTTACCTTTAATGTATTACATAAAGATAAAAAATTCTCACTCACTGGAGTTTTAAAGAGGCAAGGGACTTGTGTAATTTCTTTATGAACCTATCTAGACCCCCATGAACCCCTTGGGAATGTTCACCAGGATGTCTAACACTGGGATTTTGTAAAATGTAACTTAGCTGTTAAAGAGTTGGGTACTGGGTATTTTTAAAATTTTTTTCAATTGAAGTATAGTTAATTTACAATGTTGCATTAGTTTCTGATGTACAGCAAAGTGATTCAGTTATACATGTACATATGCATATATATATATAAAATATTCTTTTCCATTATAGTTTATTATAAGATATTGAATATAGTTCCCTGTGCTATACAGTAGGACCTTGTTGTAGAGATTATCATACTAAGTGAAGTAAGTCAGTCAGAGAAAGACAAATATCATATAATATCACTTACATGTGGAATCTAAAAAAAGATAAAAATGAACTTATTTACAAAACAAAAACAGACTCAGAGACATAGAAAGCAAACTTATAGTTACCAAAGGGAAAAGGGGGTAGGGAAGGGATAAATTAGGAGTTTAGGATTAGCAGATACCAACTACTATATACAAAATGGGTATTGGGTATTGACTGAGTACTGATTCTCCATATTTTAAAGCAGTGTTTCTCAATGTTGTTTTTGTTATTATTATTGTTATTATTATTAACCTCTCTCCTGCAAAGAGACTTTTTAAACATGATTTTCCTAATCAAACCCCACTCCTCTATGACATTTTAAAACCACAGATATGTCTGTCCATGTACTGTGGCCCTTTGGAAAGTCATGAACCGATGTATTATCTAAGACTATTCTACTCTCCAAGCATCAATTTTTTGTCTCTTTAACGGCACTATCACCCTCATTGAGGTTGCATGTCTTAATGTAACTCCAGGTTGTTATACTCAGTTCCCATTAGAAACATCTACAGATTTTAACTCATATAAAAGACATAAGTTGGAAATAGCAAAGTCAGATGGGGTGTCATCCTATTATTTAAGCAAACAATTTGGGACCACAGCTCCATGAAATACAGACCCCTATCTGCACAATAGAATAGGGTCAACCTTCCCCCTCATTCTCCACCTTCTTGCAAATTTCTTCCCCGTTGTCTTATCATAATGTCTGTAATTCTACTGCTGTCTTCAGTGGGAGTGGGGGGCTAGGTTTACTTGATTTCCAAAGGCCACTCACTAGTGAAGACCTACTTCCTCAAATTCCCACTTACCTTTCGAGCCTCAGCTCCTGTGTGGCCTCCTCTCTAAACAACTCTTCCCCACCCACCCGGCCCTGGCTCTCCGGGTCACTTGCAGCCACTCTCACCAGGCTCATTACCCCTCCTCCTCTGTCTGAGTCTCCACTATATGTCCAGCTCCTTGTAAAGTATCTTCGAAGGTTGTGTGGAACAACAAAAGAGAGAACAAGATAAGGGGACCAAGGGTGCTAGACAGGGTAGGTAACAATTGTAAACAGGCTGATGGGTCGACTTAATTGAGAAGTTAACGTTTGAACGAAGACTTGAAAGAGTGATGGAGTTATCCATAGGGTTATCTGAAGGTAGTATACTCCAGGCAGAGTAAACAACCGGTACAGAGTCCCTAAAGAAGCCATGTGTATAAATTGTTCAAGGATCATCAACTAGGCCCATGTGGCTGGAGAGAGTGAGCAAGGGGGACTTAGTAGGAGATAAGGCCTTATTGTTAGTGAGGGTATTACGGACTGAATGTATTGCCACCCGACCCCCCAAAAAATTCGTGTTGAATCCCTAACCTCTGATGTGACTGTGTTTGGAGATAGTACCTTTACAGAAGTAATTAGGGTTAATTGAGGTCATAAGGGTAGGACTCTCATCCAATAGGGTTAGTATCTCTATAAGAAGAGACACCAGAGGACTCATTTCTCTATCTCTCCCTGCCACGTGAGGATGCAGCAAGAAGGTGGCCATCAGCAAGCCAGGAAGAGAACTCTCACCAGAAACTGACCATGCTGGCACTCTGATCCAGCCTCCAGAACTGTGAGAAAATGAACTTATGTTGTTTGAGCCACCCAGTCTATGTTATTTTGTTATGGTAGACTAAAGCAGAATGAGGTGGAGGTAATGGGGAGGGGCAGATAACATAAGGCTTGTTGGCCGTTATTAGAACTTTGGCTTTTCTCTAAGTGAGACGAAAAATGATTGAAAAGTTTTGAGTCAAAGAATGACAATCTGATTTATGTTTTTAAGACACAGTTATGGCTGCTATCTTGAAATAGACTATGGGAGTGAGGGAGACAAGTATAGAAACAGGAGGTCTGTTTGGAGATCGGGGCATCTCCGGGGTGAGAAGATGCTAGATCCAATCAGACAGGTAATAACTGAGGTGGCGAGAAGTGGTCAGATTCCATATATATTTTAAAGGTAGATTCCACAGGATTTTCTGACAAAAATATAATATGCAATGTGTGGGTCAAGAGAAGTCAAGAAAAACTCCAAGATTTTTGATCTGAACAATTGGAAGGGTGAAGTTGCCATCAACTATAATGGAGAGAGTTTGCAGGTAGATCAGTTCGTTGGGGATGATCAAATGTTCAATTTTGGATGTGTTAACTTTGAGATGTCTATATAGTGGAGATGTTCAGTAGGAGAGTAGATATACAAGTCTGGAGTTCAGCAGAGGGTTCAAGGGTGGAGTATAAGTTTGAGAGTCATTGGCACATAGATGACATGTAAAGTCATGCGACTGGATGAAATCACTAAGGTCTGTTCTTTCTCTCTTTCTCTACTTTCAATTTCCTCTCTTCCTCCTCTACTCATTGTGCTGTTTCTGCATTTTTTAGGGTCAGAACAGGGGTAGAGGGATATAGTGGAAAAGGGCAAAACTATTATTTTTTCCTTAACTGGTACTGTTTGCAGTTTTTTCTTGGCTGACAGTGGCCGGTTATTGCATTATTTTATAGCAGGCTACACATGTTAGCTTTTTATGGGTGTGTTGGTTAGTTCTCCAAATACACTTACACAAAATACTCTGCAACTTTCCATTTCCTGATTAGGGGTGGGGTAGTGTGGGACGGGATGCAGGCCCCACCAAACTTCTTATAACCCCCTCCCTCCAACTTCTGTTCCCAAAGCACTATACCTCGAACTTCTTTCTGCTGTTGTTTCCTTGATCTAACAGGAGACCCCTTTATAGTGTCCCTTAAAGATGACTTATGCCATTATATTTATAACTAAAATATATATATATGGGAAAACAGACTGAAAGGAGATACACTAAAATGATGGCAGTAATTATATTAATATAGTGGGACTTGAGTAATTACTTTCTCATCAATTATCCAAAATACATTATAATGTGGTTAAATAAATATCTTTTCAGTGAAAAGTTATGTATATAGCATTTTTGTACATAAGTATGTATAGTATACTTTGTATACAAGTATGTATATCATATTTTTGTCTTAAATATATATGTATATAAATATATATAAATATGTAAAGATAGATATTTCTATACATATATATTTAGACAAAAATACTACATATATAGGTTTTACTGAGTATATATATATATACACAAAGACACACACACACACTACTAAGGAAACATTTAATGAATTAACTAGACTAAAAATAATACTTTTAAAAAACTGAAATTAAAAAAAAATGCAAGTGGAAAGTAAAAATAAAATATTTGACAATTTATTCTGAAGAAAAATGTTTATTTTCTCAATGTATAAATACCATTTTTAAAAAATGATAAGGCCCATGAACAATAGAAAAATTTCCCAGAAAGTAAAATATAAATGGCTGGGGAAAAAAGAAAAGAAATGCAAAGAAGTCCTATATCACTCAGAATTAGAGAAATACAGACTCAAACAATGAAATGGCATTTTTCACCTAACAGTCTGGCAAAGGTCAAAATGTTTCATACGAGCATGATTGCCAGGATGTTGAGAAATAGATATTTTCAGAGTTTAACAGGGAGTTCACTACTGAAAATTCTTTGAAACTGTTTTGGTGATGCTTATCAAAATGTAAAATGCACATACCCTTTGTTTTTCTTTCTTTCTTTGTTTTTCTGGGGGGGATTATTTTTTAACACCTTTATTGGAGTATAATTGCTTTAAAACGGCGTGTTAGTTTCTGCTTTATAACAAAGTGAATCAGTTATACATATACATATGTCCCCATGTCTCTTCCCTCTTGCATCTCCCTCCCTCCCACCCTCCTTATCCCACCCCTGAAGGTGGTCACAAAGCACCAAGCTGATCTCCCCGTGCTATGTGGCTGCTTCCCACTAGCTATCCATTTTACGTTTGGTAGTGTATATATGTCCATGCCACTCTCTCACTTTGTCACAGCTTACGCTTCCCCCTCCCCATATCCTCAAGTCCATTCTCTAGTAGGTCTGTGTCTTTATTCTCGTCTTGCCTCTAGGTTCTTCATGACCAATTTTTTAACTTAGATTCCATATATATGTGTTAGCATATGGTATTTGTTTTTCTCTTTCTGACTTACTTCACTCTGTATGACAGACTCTAGGTCCATCCATCTCACTACAAATAACTCAATTTCGTTTATTTTTATGGCTGAGTAATATTCCATTGTATATATGTGCCACATCTTCTTTATCCATTCATCTGTTGATAGACATATAGGCTGCTTCTTTGTCCTGGCTATAGTATATAGAGCTGCAATGAACATTGTGGTACATGACTCTTTTTGAATTATGGTTTTCTCAGGGTATATGCCCAGTAGTGGGATTGCTGGGTTGCATGGTAGTGCTATTTTTAGTTTTTTAAGGAGCCTCCATACTGTACTCCATAGTGGCTGTATCAATTTACATTCCCACCAACAGTGCAAGAGGGTTCCCTTTTCTCCACACCCTTTCTAGCATTTATTGTTTGTCGATTTTTTGATGATGGCCATTCTGACTGGTGTGAGGTGATATCTCATTGTACTTTTGATTTGCATTTCTCTAATGATTAATGATGTTGAGCATTCCTTCATGTGTTTGTTGGCAATCTGTATATCTTCTTTGGAGAAATGTCTATTTAGGTCTTCCACCCATTTCTGGATTGGGTTGTTTGTTTTTCTGATATTGAGCTGCATGAGCTGCTGGTAAATTTTGGAGATTAATCCTTTGTCAGTTGCTTCATTTGCAAATATTTTCTCCCATTCTGAGGATTGTCTTTTCGTCTTGTTTATGGTTTCCTTTGCTGTGCAAAAACTTTTAAGTTTCATTAGGTCCCATTTGTTTATTTTTGCTTTTATTTCCATTTCTCTAGGAGCTGGGTCAAAAAGGATCTTGCTGTGATTTATGTCATAGAGTGTTCTGCCTATGTTTTTCTCTAAGTTTTATAGTGTCTGGCCTTACATGTAGGTCTTTAATCCATTTTGAGTTTATTTTCGTGTATTGTGTTAGGGAGTGTTCTAATTTCATACTTTTACACGTACCTGTCCAGTTTTCCCAGAACAACTTATTCAAGAGGCTGTCTTTTCTCCACTGTATATTCTTGCCTCCTTTATCAAAGATAAGGTGACCATATGTGCGTGGGTTTATGTCTGGGCTTTCTATCCTGTTCCATTGATCTATATTTCTGTTTTTGTGCCAGTACCATGCTGTCTTGATTACTGTAGCTTTGTAGTATAGTCTGAAGTCAGGGAGCCTGATTCCTCCAGCTCCGTTTTTCTTTCTCAAGATTGCTTTGGCGATTAGGGGTCTTTGGGTTTCCATAAAAATTGTGAAATTTTTTGTTCTAGTTCTGTGAAAAATGCCAGTGGTAGTTTGATAGGGATTGCATTGAATCTACAGATTGCTTTGAGTAGTAGAGTCATTTTCACAACGTTGATTCTTCCAATCCAAGAACATGGTATATCTCTCCATCTATTTGTATCATCTTTAATTTCTTTCATCAGTGTCTTATAATTTTCTGCATACAGGTCTTTTGTCTCCTTAGGTAGGTTTATTCCTAGATATTTTATTCTTTTTGTTGCAATGGTAAATGGGAGTGTTTTCTTAATTTCACTATTAGTGTATAGGAATGCTAGAGATTTCTGTGAATTAATTTTGTATCCTGCTACTTTATCAAATTCATTGATTAGCTCTAGTAGTTTTCTGGTAGCATATTTAGGATTCTCTATGTATAGTATCATGTCATCTGCAGTGACAGCTTTACTTCTTCTGTTCCGATTTGGATTCCTTTTGTTTCTTTTTCTTCTCTGATTGCTGTGGCTAAAACTTCCAAAACTATGTACAATAATAGTGGTGAGAGTGGGCAACCTTGTCTTGTTTCTGATCTTAGTGGAAATGGTTTCAGTTTTCCACCATTGAGGATGATGTTGGCTGTGGGTTTGTCATATATGGGCTTTATTACGTTGAGGCAACTTCCTTCTATGCCTACTTTCTGGAGGGTTTTTATCATAAATGGGTGTTGAATTTTGTTGAAAGCTTTCTCTACATCTATTGAGATGATCATATGGTTTGTCTCCTGCAATTAGTTAATATGGTGTATCACATTGACTGATTTGCGTATATTGAAGAATCTTTGCATTCCTGGGATAAACCCCACTTGATCACGGTGTATGATCCTTTTAATGTGCTGTTGGATTCTGTTTGCTAGTATTTTGCTGAGGATTTTTGCATCTACGTTCATATTGGCCTGTAATTTTCTATTTTTGTGACATCTTTGTCTGGTTTTGGTATCAGGGTGGTAGTGGCTTTGTAGAATGAGTTTGGGAGTGTTCCTCCCTCTGTTATATTTTGGAAGAGTTTGAGAAGGATAGGTGTTAGATCTTCCCTAAATGTTTGATAGAATTCGCCTGTGAAGCCATCTGGTCCTGGCTTTTTGTTTGTTGGAAGATTTTTAATCACAGTTTCAATTTCAGTGCTTGTGATTGGTCTGTTCATATTTTCTATTTCTTCCTGGTTCAGTCTCGGAAGGTTGTGCATTTCTAAGAATTTGTCCATTTTTTTCCAGGTTGTCCATTTTATTGGCATAGAGCTGCTTGTAGTAATCTCTCATGATCCTTTGTATTTCTGCAGTGTCAGCTGTTGCTTCTTTTTCATTTCTAATTCTATTGATTTGAGTCTTCTCCCTTTTTTTCTTGATGAGTCTGGCTAATGGTTTATCAATTTTGTTTATCTTCTCAAAGAACCAGCTTTTAGTTTTATTGATCTTTGCTATCATTTCCTTCATTTCTTTTTCATCTATTTCTGATCACATCTTTATGATTTCTTTCCTTCTGCTAACTTTGAGGGTTTTTGTTCTTCTTTTTCTAATTGCTTTAGGTGTAAGGTTAGGTTGTTTATTTGAGATGTTTCTTGTTCTTAAGATAGGATTTTATTGCAATAAACTTCCCTCTTAGAACTGCTTTTGCTGCATCCCATAGATTTTGGTCGTTGTGTTTTCATTGTCATTTGTTTCTAGGTATTTTTTGATTTCCTCTTTGATTTCTTCAGTGATCTCTTGGTTATTAAGTAGTGTATTGTTTATCCTTCATGTGTTTTTATTTTTTACAGAGTTTTTTCAGTAATTTATATCTAGTTTCATAGCGTTGTGGTGATACTTGATACGATTTCAATTTTCTTAAATTTACCAAGGCTTGATTTGTGACCCAAGATATGATCTATCCTGGAGAATGTTCCATGAACACTTGAGAAGAATATGTATTCTGTTGTTTTTGGATGGAATGTCCTATGAATATCAATTAAGTCCGTCTTGTTTAATGCATCATTTGAAGCTTGTGTTTATTTATTTATTTTCATTTTGTATGATGTATCCATTGGTGAAAGTGGGGTGTTAACGTCCCCTACAATGATTGTTTTACTGTTGATTTCCCCTTTTATGGCTGTTTCTATTTGCCTTATATATTGAGGTGGTCCTAGGTTGGGTGCATAAATATTTACAATTGTTATATCTTCTTCTTGGATTGATCCTTTGATCATTATGTAGTGTCCTTCTTTGTCTCTTGTAGTAGTCTTTATTTTAAAGTCTATTTTGTCTGATATGAGAATTGCTACTCCAGCTTTCTTTTGATTTCCATTTTCATGGAATATCTTTTTCCATCCCCTCACTTTCAGTCTGTATGTGTCCCTAGGTCTGAAGTGGGTCTCTTGTATACAGCATAAATACCGGTCTTGTTTTTGTATCCATTCAGCCAATCTATGTCTTTTGGTTGGAGCATTTAATCCATTTACACTTAAGGTAATTATCGATATGTATGTTCCTATTACCATCTTCTTAATTGTTTTGGGTTTGTTATTGTAGGTCTTTTCCTACTCTTGTGTTTCCTGCCTAGAGAAGTTCCTTTAGCATTTGTTTGGTTTGGTGGTGCTGAATTCTCTTAGCTTTTGCTTGTCTGTAAAGGTTTTAGTTTCTCCATCAAATCTGAATGAGATCCTTGCTGGGTAGAGTAATGTTGGTTGTAGGTTTTTCTCCTTCATCACTTAAAATATGTCCTGCCACTCCCTTATGTCTTGCAGAGCTTCTGCTGAAAGATCAGCTGTTAACCTTATGGGGATTTTCTTGTGTGTTATTTTTTGTTTTTCCCTTGATGCTTTTAATATTTTTTCTTTGTATTTAATTTTTGATATTAATATGTGTCTTGGCATGTTTCTCCTTGGATTTATCCTGTATGGGACTTTCTGTGCTTCCTGGACTTGACTATTTCCTTTTTCATATTAAGGAAGTTTTCTACTACAATCTCTTCAAATATTTTCTCAGTCCTTTTCTTTTTCTCTTCTTCTCAGACCCCTATAATTCGAATGTTGGTGCGTTTAATGTTGTCCCAGAGGTCTCTGAGACTGTCCTCAGTTCTTTTCATTCTCTTTTCTTTATTCTGCTCTGCAGTAGTTATTTCCACTATTTTATCTTCCAGGTCACTTACCTGTTCTTCTGCCTCAGTTATTCTGCTACTGATCCCTTCCAGAGAATTTTAAATTTCATTTATTGTGTTGTTCATCCCTGTTTGTTTGTCCTTTAGTTCTTCTAGGTCTTTGTGAAACGTTTGTTGTATTTTCTCTATTTCCAAGATTTTGGATCATCTTTACTATCATTATATGAATTCTTTTTCCGGTAGACTGCCTATTTCCTCTTCATTGGTTAGGTCTGGTGGGTTTCTGCCTTGCTTCTTCATCTTCTGTGTGTTTTTCTGTCTTCTTGTTTTACTTAACTTATTGTGTTTGGGGTCTCCTTTTCATAGGCTGCAGGTTTGTACTTCTGTTGTTTTGGTGTCTGTCCCCAGTGGCTAAGGTTGGCTCAGTGGGTCGTATAGGCTTCCTGGTGGGGGTAGTGGTGCCTGTGTTCTGGTGGATGAGGGTGGATCTTGTCTTTCTGGTGGGCAAGTCCACGTCTGGTGGTGTGTTTTAGGGTGCCTGTGGCCTTTTTATGATTTTAGGCAGCCTCTCTGCTAATGGATGGAGTTATGTTCCTGTCTTGCTAGTTGTTTGGCATAGGGTGTCCTGCACTGTAGCTTGCTGGTTGTTGAGTGAAGCTGGGTCTTGGCGTTGAGATGGAGATCTCTGGGAAATTTTCGCCATTTGATATTACTTGCAGCTGGGAGGTGTCTTGTGGCCCTGTGTCCTGAACTTGGCTCTCCCACCTCAGAGGCACAGCCCTGACGCCTGGCTGGAGCACCAAGAGTCTTTCATCCACACGGCTCAGAATAAAAGGGAAGTAAAATAGAAAGAAAGAAAGAAAGAGAGAGAGATAGAGAAAGAAAGAAAGGAAAGAGCGAAGAAAGAAAGAAAGAAAAAGAAAGAAAGAAAAGAAAGGAAGAAAGAAAGAAAGAAGATAAAATAAAATAAAATAAAATAATTAAAATAAAAAATAATTATTAAAGGGCTTCCCTGGTGGCGCAGTGGTTGAGGGTCTGCCTGTGGATGCAGGGGACGCGGGTTTGGCCCTGGTCCAGGAAGATCCCACATACTGCGGAGCGGCTGGGCCCGTGAGCCATGGCCACTGAGCCTGTGCGTCTGGAGCCTGTGCTCCACAACGGGAGAGGCCACAACAGGGAGAGGCCTGCGTAGTGCAAAATAAAAAATTATTAAGGAAAAATTTTTTACAAGTAAAAAAACCCCACAAAAAACGGACAGACAGAACCCTAGGACAAATGGTAAAAGCAAAGCTTTACAGACAAAATCACACACAGAAGCATACACATACACACTCACAAAAAGAGAAAAAGGAAAAAAAGTATATATATCTTTGCTCTCAAAGTCTACCTCCTCAATTTGGGATGATTTGTTGTCTATTCAGGTATTCCACAGATGCAGGGTACATCAAGTTGATTGTGGAGATTTAATCCGCTGCTCCTGAGGCTGCTGGGAGAAATTTCCCTTTCTCTTCTTTGTTCGCACAGCTCCCGGGGTTCAGCTTTGGATTTGGCCCTGCCTCTCTGTGTAGGTCGCCTGAGGACGTCTGTTGTTCGCACAGACAGGACGGGGTGAAGGAGCAGCTGATTTGGGGGCTCCGGCTCACTCCGGCCGCAGGGAGGGAAGGGTACGGATGTGGGGCGATCCTGCGGCGGCAGAGGCCAGCATGATGTTGCAACAGGCTGAGGCCTGCCGTCTGTTCTCCCCGGTAGGTTGTTTGTGGATCATGGGATTCTGGCAGTGGCGGGCTGCACAGGCTCGCGGGAGGGGTGTGTGGATAGTTACCTGTGCTTGCTCACAGGCTTCTTGGTGGCGGCAGCAGCAGCCTCAGCATCTCATGCCATCTCTGGGGTCCGCGCTGATAGCCGCGGCTCCTGCCCGTCTCTGGAGCTCCTATAAGCAGCGCTGTTAATCTCCTCTCTTCGCGCACGAGGAATCAAAGAGGGAAGAAAAAGTCTCTTGCCTCTTCGGCAGCACCAGACTTTTTCCCAGACTCCCTCCCGGCTAGCCGTGGCGCATTAGCCCCCTGCAGGCTGTGTTCACACCGCCAACCCCAGGCCTCTCCCCGCGTTCCGACCGAAGCCCGAGCCTCAGCTCCCAGCCCCGCCCGCCCCGGCGGGTGAGCAGACGAGCCTCTCGGGGTGGGGGTGGGGTGTGTGCGGGAATCTCTCCGCTTTGCCCTCCGCGCCCCTATGGCTGCGCTCTCCTCCGCAGCTCCGAAGCTCCCCGCTCCGCCTCACGCAATCTCCGCCCACGAAGGGGCTTCCTAGTGTGTGGAAACCTTTCCTCCTTCACAGCTCCCTCCCACTGGTGCAGGTCCCGTCCCTATTCTTTTGTCTCTGTTTTTCCTTTTTTCTTTTGCCCTACCCAGGTACGTGGCGGGGGGGGGGTCTTGCCTTTTGGGAGGTCTGAGGTCTTCTGCCAGCGTTCAGTAGGTGTTCTGTAGGAGTTGTTCCACATGTAGACGTATTTCTGATGTATCTGTGGGGAGGAAGGTGATCTCCGAGTCTCACTCTTCCACCATCTTGAAGCTCCTGCCACACATACCCTTTTTGACTCAGAAATTCCTGTTCTCTGAATTTATCCTATAGATTAACTTGTATAACATGTACACACACATAATACAAAAACGTTCACTGCAACATGATTTACCATATTAAAAAAATACCTATATGTCCATCAGAATGGACTGGTAAACTAACAATGGTAGGTACCTGCAATAAATCATTCTGTCTCCACTGACTAAATAAGTAGATACACTGAAATGAAACAATGCTTCTAATTTTGTCAAAAGATATGCTGGTGCATGCAGAGAACATTTCTGGGAATATTATACCCACCAAAATTGCTAAAAACAATACCTCTAGGGATGGAAACCAGACAACTCAAAAAAATTAATTTTTTCCCTTAAAAAAAAAAAACCTATTTAACCCTTACACTGCTTGAATTTTTACCATGTACATGTTTTCTTTCAGTAAATGTAACACATGTACCTATTTGCTGATGTGTAAGTTTTGGCCCATGGATAAGGAATACCAAATTGAATAAAATGATGTTATGGAAGGAGTGTGGATATTTGTTTTTTGACCGGATGGTTCCAGGAGTATCATGATTTGAATGACTCCAAGAGAACTGGGTCAGAGCTGTGTCCATTTAATGTGTTTTGAGGCAAATATTAAGAATAATAGATAATTTTTATAAAGAACCTGATTAATGGTCTTCCTTAATTATTGATCTGCCTTATAGATTAGGGGTCCTTCCCACCTGGTGAGATTTGCATTTTAGAACAATCTCTTTGCACTGAATAAGACTGACAGGGACAGCCTGGAGTCATGGAGACCAGTTAGGAGCTATTTTAGTGATACAGGTGAAAATCTGAGATAGCCAGAACTAAGGCAGTTCCAGGAGAGAGGAGGGCTAAGTGAGTGTTAGAAAGGGTGCAGAAATGGCAGCACCTAGTGCCTGGCTAGATGTGAGGCAGAGAGAGAAGGTCTGATGAATCCCAGTCCCTGGCTTAGGCAGCTGGATGAACTATAGTGCAATAAAATGGCAAAACAGGAAAACAGCAGATTTGGGGACGATAATGAATACATCTTCTCCTTGAGTTTCCTCACCTATGGGGTTGGGCACAGTCATGGGTAAATGTGTTTCAGGGTGCAGGGTGATGGTGAGAGATGGGGGTACAATTCATTTCAATAGTAACAATGATTGAGTCTCAAGGGGAGAGAAAAATCTCTATGTGAACGATGAGTTCTGGAAGGAGACTTGGCTAAATTAAAGTGATGACATATTTTTGTTGGCACCAAGAAGAAAATGCCGAAGACAGGCATCGGTCCAGACCAAGATTATAGTAACTGATGATCCAGTGAAGGGAGGCTGGTAGAGCTGGCAAGGAGTAGCAGTCAGGATGTCTTAGACGGCCTGATGAATTACATGTCATGGGAAAGAAATGCACCTCACCCAGAAATACACAGAGGGTCTCTTTGTGAAGGTTTTTTTTGTCTCAGCATTCCATAGAATCTGGGTGTAACCAGCGTGGAGCCAGCCCTGCTAGGTTAAACGGAAGTAATGGTGATAACTGGGGATAAAAATCAGGATTCCCGGCTTCATGCCTTAGCTCTGCCACTAGCTGGTTTTTTCATCCTTGGCACGTCATTTAAGTTTGCGCTGATTTAAAAGCTTCCTCTGTAAAATGAGGTAAAATGTAAAGCAATTGTAATTTTGACCGCTTATAGAGACAAGGAGCACCAGCCTTGAGGAGTATGAGGACGAATCCTGGAGCAAGTTATATACAAACTAAGATCGTTCTTCAGATTTTAGTTCCTTTAACTGTTAGGTCAGATGAAGGGTAAGGAGGCAGGACAAGGGAAACTGGCCCAAGTAGAGGGAAGAGGATGAATAAAAGCTTTAAGCCAAGAAATGGAATAGTACCTTCAGAAAGACTGTGAGTAATTTGATATGACTTCTGGGGCATAAATAAGTGAAAGGCATTTACTTCTTTGGTCCTTTTAATCACCCTCTAAAGTAGATATAAATGTTGACATTTTATGGAAGAAGAAACTGAAATTTCGAACAGTTTCTTGCCTAAAATCACATAACTTGTAAATGGCAGAACTAGTAGGGTCTGTCTGCTCCAAATCCTGTTTTAACTATTAATTTTTACCACTTCTCCACATTAACAAATTAAGATGGATGGAGTTGAAGGGAGCAGTAATGAAGGCATACTTTTCTCAATAATCCAGCATTACATTTTGAAAGACGCTTTGAACCTAAAGAAAACAAAAATCATAGTGAAAAAAATGTGTGAATCACGAGGTAGATAGGGTTTGAACCACAAATATTAGGAAGCAAAAAAATTCTATTAATATTTGTCAGATGAATACATGAATCACTAACCCTGGATTCTCCTTAGTAGTTCACCAAACCCTGTAGAAACCATCTCACCTTTAGGTATAATGAACACAAGCCAAATTTGGTGACCTTGATTCTTCACTGCAAGTGTGCAGAAAAAAAAAAAAACAGCAATTTGATACTCTTCTACGACTAATTTATCCAGAGCAATTCCATTTTAGAAAATCACGTAGTTCCAGAGACCCACCACAGATTCGACTTTCCTTGAGTCTTCCTTCCAGAGCACTTGCGACATTGTAGGTCATGCTTACTTATCCTAAGGTCTTTTCTTTGTGTTCCAGATCTTGCAGGTTTACTACGAGGTAGTTGGGTGTGAATGTTACTCTTCTATCTTGCTTAGAATCTATTGGGCTCCCTGAATATGGTGGTTTCGTCTGTCCTAGAAAATTCTCAGTCATTATCCTTTCAAATATTACTTTTTACCCATTCTCCCTCATCTCACAGTCTGGAATCCCTTTCAGAAATAAGTTAGATATTCTCATACTATGCTTGAAGTCTCTTAACCTCCTTTTTGTATATTCTATATTTTTATCTCTCTGTTGTGTCCTAGATGCATATAAAATACTTGTCTCTCTAGCTGAAGCTAATCTACTGTTTAAGCTATCCAATGAGATTTTACTGTATGTAATCATATTTTTATTTCTAGAAGTTCCTTTCTTTTAAATCTGCTATTCCTTTCCCTATTATCTATTTGTCCCTGCCTGCCCTCCCCATGCCTGAATCTGCTTGGTTTCCTAATATTTTATTATTTTCTTATGTTCCAATACCTTCTTTGATGTCTAATGATTTGAAACATACTTATTCATTATGGTCTCACTTGTTGATTTTAACACTTTCAATTTTAGGGATGTTCTATATAGTGGGTCTTAACTCGTGTTTAGTGTGGATGGTTCCTCCAGAGTTTTATAAATTTGGACTTTAGACTGACCTGCAGCATGGCTTTACCTTTGAGACTCCTTTGGGGTCCATGTTGAAGATATATCTTACTAGGGCCGTTTGACTTTCATTTCTGCCAGATATTGATCAGGGCCTCCTTCTACCTGGGAGTTCCCAGCCCATACAAGTGCTATAATGGAATCCCAAAGCTACCTGAGGGCACACTGTTGGTAGATAATTTTCAGGGACAAAAATCCCCCAATTTTCCCACCCATTGTCCATGTTGAGGCAGACATGCTTCCTTATCACAAACCTGTGTTTTTTAAGTAGATTTAGTTCCAGTGAAGGTTCTGATTTTATACAAGGATCTTTGTCACAACTCTCTTTCTTACAAGGATCCACAATCATGTCATCAATCTTAATGTGAGATTAAAATGTCAGCATCTGGGTTATTGATACAGCAACCACCTTTAAGCATCTCTCTGCACAATCCACAGTATTTACCTAGGAAATTTCCTTTCCTAGTTTCTGCTTCCTTTTTGAGAGGGCTGGGGGAAGATCCTTGGGGTTTACTCTCTAATCAATTAAGCTATTCATCTGAAAGGATTTTTCAACTCTTATTCAGTACTTCCAAGTGATTTGTAGAATAAGGGTTTTTAGGCTATTCTGTCAAACAAACAAAAAAGTTCTAGAAGCCGAAGTGCCACACTCAGTTTTGAGAAGAGTGCTCTCTGAGTTGTAGAGAAGCCCCACTGAGTTGTCTGCCAGCTACTCTGGAAATTGCCTGTGTCATCCTGGTTGTCTCCTGGCAGCCATGTCTCTGTGGTGTGTTCTTACACTCCTGTCCACAGGAGGCTAGACTAATGAGTGGGTGCGAGTCTCAAACTGTGCCGACTAGATCCTTTTCTCTTGAAATTTGGAATTTTATATTCCAAACCACTCTTAGTCTTGTACTCGTGGTCCTGAAATAGTTCTTTCACCAAGCTCAATCTCAGAGCTAGTCATTAGTATATAGCTTAATAATATGATTAGTATTTTTGCCATGATCTGCAGCAGTAAAACTCGTCATCTGCTTTGGACAGTTTAGAGACCTGATCCGTATAATTGTGGATAAGACAATGTGAATAGGTACCATGAAACTGGCTTTATTAAATACTAACTGGGAAGTGATTTTACAATTTTAATAATAAGGATAATGCTTTATGATTGCTCATGCTTACTTTCAAAGCAACTTTAATTTTAGTATTTCCTCTCAACTATTTTGCCAGTGATGGATATACTTTGTTTTGTTTTTGCTGTGTTTTCACACTTACAACAGAGTAGAGAAGTTCAGACACTTGTTCAGAATCATAGAGCCCAGAATCACCGCTGGACTTTTTGCCTAGGGCTCTTTCAATATGTGCATATTACCTCTCTAAAGAGCAATAGTTTCTCCTGAGGAAGTGTGTTTTTTTCTTTCTGTCTGTCTGTCTTTGTTTTCCCCTCTCACACATGCAGACACACACATCCAGTGATATAATCCTTTGGAGGTAACCGCCCAATTCATAAAAACTCTCACTTCTCTGGGAACTGTTTCTTCATTCCACAGTGGTGGGTCCCAGGTGGCCTTATATGCACCATGTAACCACGGTCCCTTGGCCATAGTTTGTTGGACCTGAATCAATATGGCCAATATGGTCTTCCCTCTCAGGAACTGGAAATTGAATCTTAGGGAAAGCAAGTTGCTTTTTGTGGATGACTTGCGATTGAGGACAGAATAGCAGATAGAAAGAATGAGAAAGAGAGAAACTTCAGGCAGGAAGACAGAGGCAAAGACATAGCAGATGAGAGACTTCCCTGGTGGTCCAGTGGTTAAAACTCTGCCCTTCCAATACAGGGGGTGCAGGTTCGATCCATGGTTGGGGAGCTAAGATGCCACATGCCTCATGGTGCAGCCAAAAAAAAAGAAGACACAACAGATGACAAAAGAAAGTTCTGAGGGTTCCAGTTCAGATAAAGAGTCCCTTTCTGCTATGGACTAAATGTTTGTGTCCCTCAAAAATTCATATGTTGAAATCCTAATTCCAATATGATGCTACTTGGAGGAGGGGCTTTTGAGACGTAATTAGGTCATAAGAGTGGAGGCTTTGTGAATGAAATTAGTGCCCTTATAAGAAAAGGCCATAGAGCTAGTTCTCTCTTTTTCCACCATGTGAAGACACAGGAAGAAGATGGTCATCTGTAAACCAGGAAGAGGGTCTTCACCAAGAACCTGACCATATTAGCACCTGACCTTGAGCTGTGGGAAATAAATGTTGTTTAAGCCACCCAGTCCATGGTAATTTGTTATAGCAGCCCCAGCTGACTAAGACACTTTCTGAAGCAGCATTCCTGTTCATTGGCTCCGTGAGAACGTCACTCATCGGGTGACACATTTTTTTTTCCTTTCTGAGGCAGCATCCTTGCGATCTTCCCTGGATCTTGATGGTCTTAAATTCCCTCCCTCTTCTCATCCCAGAGGACAACTTTACCATTTCCTAGGATGGATCAGTTCTACTCTTGGTTGATGTAATTAGGCCGATGATCTATTAGGTTTGCTTTATTTAAAAATAAATTATTAAAATTTAAGACAATTCTGTTATACAACTGTATGACACCCCCTTTCCTTCTTAAATGCATACTAACTTCAGATCTTATAATAAAGGAAAATTCCCTTAAAAGAAGAATTTCAGTTTTGAAGACTGTGGGTAAACAACCTTACTTTATGCTGAGATCCAAAGTTACAGGTGACTAAAATAAGGAGGAGGTTGACAGCCTTTGGGATGCAAAACGTTGAGCATCGAGAGACCACAGTGTTGATAAGTTAATAAAGAAACATACTGATGTCATTAAAGATGATATAAAAGGAAGAGGTAGAGAGAAAAACAGTGATAAAATGCCAGAGTCAACTAGGAAGTTAAGTGGACTAAGGGTGGTAGGGACATCATGGAGAAGTTAGAATCTGTTAAGACATATTGAGCCTAACAGGGAACTCTTTCACCTACTGTGTGAGTTCAGGAGATTATCCTTCCTGTGTAATGGAAATTTTATTACCTTGCCTCCCATTGCTCCTCTCACAAGTAGCCAATCACCTGCCTGAAAACAATGTTTAAGTCACCAGAATGAGTAGAGGGAGAAAGCAGTTCAATCCACTCCTAAATTAGCATAAATCGGTGCTATTTTCATAGAAAACTCTGGAGGATGTCCACGTTCATGATGATACCAAGAGCTCTTGAGACCCATAGAATGTAATGTTACTTGTGTGGTCATCAGTTAGGGGCCCTACAATACAAGGAGAGTGAAATGTAACTATACACATATGCAGTATTACCCACTGGTGGTCCCTTGTAAGAAAAAAAGTACCTAAATAGTAAAGAAAACTCCTATGTATTTAGTAACTTAAAAATTAATAATGGCCATAATTAAACACTTTACATGTTTTATCTCTACTTCTCCAGTGATAGAACAAAGTAAGAACAAATGAAAGCATGTAAATCTCAATGTTAAGTGAATTATCGAAAATGACATAACTTAGAGCTGAGGATGTGAAACACTAAACCATAGCTATAGGATTAAAAAACCCAACTTCGTCTCACCATCTTACACCACTCAACTGCCAAGGTGACTTTCAGGTAAATCACAACTTCCACATACCATTAATTTATTTTCCTTTTTCCTTTTAAATTAAAAACCCACAGAATTTAGCTTTTCTATTAAAAGTGATCACCATTATAAGTTTTTCCATTATAAGTGGTCTTACCCACTGCTATGACTTAAGAATTTTTTTAAAAACCTAGTTTGGGTGTTTTATTCAGAAGTTAATCCAAATACACTCTCATTATCACCTGCATGTCTTTTTGTTTTGTTTTGTTTTGTGTTTTTTGCGGTATGCGGGCCTCTCACCGCTGCGGTCTCTCCCACTGCGGAGCACAAGCTCCGGACGCGCAGGCCCAGCGGCCATGGCTCACGGGCCCAGCCACTCCGCGGCATGCGGGATCCTCCCGGACCGGGGCACGAACCCGCGTCCCCTGCATCAGCAGGCGGACTCCCAACCACTGCGCCACCAGGGAAGCCCACCTGCATGTCTTTATCCCATATCATCTGCCTATATCTTCTCCATCCACCAATTTGAAAATTCTATTTGGAGTTTAGTTTCTAGAAATGTGCCAAAAATAGTTTTTTTCAAAGTGGGAGAATTTTTTTATTCTTAAAATTTCTTTCATCAAATGGGTCTATTGATTGCCTGGTTGGTTTCTGTAAGAGAGCTTCTAGTAATTTTAAATCACTTTTATATTTAATGGAGATATTTATAAATAGGTCAACTTGGATATCATGTTAAATAGGTTTGAACCAATTGTTCTCAAACTCGGGAGTGCATCAGAATTACCTGGAAGGCTTGTTAAAACATAGACTCTTGGGCCCATCCCCAGAGTTTCTGAAATGAGGTCTGTGTATTAGGATTTCTAACAAGTTGCCAGGTGATGATAATTCTGCTGGTTTTGGGACTACACTTTTGGATTTTCCGGTATAGACTTATTCTAGTCTTACTTAATTTTATTCTGATCTGTGGCAGAGTCTGCATATATTTCTAAATATAACTTTAATTAAAAGATAATTATACCTGTCCATAATCTTTTTGATAATAGTCATCACCCACACAGCCTCAGGACCTAAACAAATTAATTTTCCATCTTTCAATGTGACTCTGAAAAGAAAAGTATTTTGGTTAAATAATAGCTATTTAATTTTATAACACTTTAAATTTATTCATTACAATTTCTGTAACATGAAATTCATATGCTTAAAACGAACACACAGATTTCTCAAACTAATCTATTATTATTTAGAATATGACTTTTAGTCATATCAGTGTACATAACAAACTTTTAAAAAAATCAACTAGAAGATAAATTTCTTAGAGTATTTTGAGATATCAGCTGATAATCAGTGAAAATGTATTGGACTTAGAGGTACAAGGTATAGTGCCAGACTCTGGAAAATCTGCATATGAGGGTATATTCCAGGCTGCCAGTTATCAACCACTTACTATGTACTCTTTATCATTATACCTCTGCTAATTTGGTTAGCTTTCAGGACCTCATTAAAGCCTCATTTATTATCAGGAGAGAGACGGAAAGCATCAATTAGTTATTTAAATTAATTCTGTAGTTTTCAACTGCATTTCGCAGGACGGCAAAGCTTTACCCCTTTGAGGTTCATTGCATGAGGACCAGATCATAATAAAAATTATAAAGATGATAACAATAATAATTCCTTAGTAAATTACCAATACAAGGATAGACATAAAACATAACACATAACAGTGAAAACTTGAAAGTATTCCCAAGACAAGGGTGCCTGCTATCACCACAGCCATCTCAGCAAAACTAGAAAGTCATAAGGTCTCCAAAGGTAAAAACTAAACTGCCATTATTCCCAACTGATGTAACTACATGAGTAAAGGGTTGATGGTTACAAAATCAATACAAAATTTTATGTCTAAATGTTAATAACAACTGAAATGTGAAATTTTATAAGGCTATCCTTTACAATAGGATCAAAAAGAAGTAGCATTGTGGATCAGTGAGAAAATGATGATATTTTAATAAGTAGTGCTGACACACTTGATGAACCATATAGAAAAATAAAATAAAATTGGATAATTTCCTCACATCATATGCAAAAATCAATTCCAGGTGGATTAAAGTCTTAAATACAAAGGAGAAAACTGTAAAAAGTTTTAGAAGACAATACAGAAGAATATTTTAGGAACTCTGTGAAGTTTTTTTGAAATAAGACACTAAAAGTGCTATCCAGAAGAGAGAATACTGTTAATCTCAAGTACATTAATAATATAAATTTATATTAATTGAAAAGACACCACAGAAAGAATGAAAATATGAACCACAGACTGGAAAATGAGCTTTGCTATCCATAAATATGATGAGGGTTTAATATCCAGAATGTGTAAAGGACACCTGTAAGGCAATAGGGAAGATATAGTATTCACATAGGAAAAGCAAAGATAATTAATAGGAATTCACAAAAGAGGGAACCAAAATGCTCATAAATATATGGAAAAATTCATCCTCATTAATAATAGAAAAATGGAAATTAAAAGAACAATTAGGGCTTCCCTGGTGGCACAGTGGTTGAGAGTCCGCCTGCCGATGCATGGAACACGGGTTCGTGCCCCGGTCCGGGAAGATCCCACATGCTGCGGAGCGGCTGGGCCCGTGAGCCATGGCCGCTGAGCCTGCCCTTCCGGAGCCGCAACGGGAGAGGCCACAGCAGTGAGAGGCCCACGTACCGCAAAAAAAAAAAAAAAAGAAAAAAGAACAATTAAAAGTACCATTACATACCCTGCAGGTTAACAATACCAGTTGTTGGCCAGTATATGAAGCAACAGATGATTTCATGTAGGAAGGAATGTCAGCTGGCACAATTACTTTGTAATGCAGCGTAGCATTTACCTAGTAAGGTTGAAGATGTGCAAACCCTAAACCCAGCAGGTAATTCCTAGGGAAACTCTCATATACCTGATGCAGGAGACATACAAAAAATGTTGATAATGTAAAAAATCTGTACACCAATGGTGGATTAGGTAAATAAATCGTATTTATTGATTTAGTATTCCTATAATAAAATACTAAGTATCACTTAAATTGAATGAACTACAGCTAAACACATCAAAATTCACGTACTGCAGAATAAAATGTTGAATAATAGAAGCAAGTCACAGAAGAATACATTTAGCAAGATTCCATTGACCTGGAGTTCAAAAGCAGGCTGTCTTAGTCCATTCCAGTTACTATGGCAAAAATACCATAGGCTGGGTGGCTTAAACAGCAAAGACTGACTTTGCACAGTTCTGGAGACTCGGAAATCCAAGATCAAAGTGCTGGCACATTTGGTGTCTGGTGAGGACTCACTTTCTGGTTTATATGGCAATTTTCTTGCTGTGTCCTCACATGGTAGAAATGTGAGAGAGCTCTCTGGGGTCCCTTTTGTAAGAGCACAAATTTCATTGAAGAGGGCTCTATTTAATCGGCTCCCAAAGGCCCCAACACAATGGGGATTAGGATTTCAACATACAAATTTAGCAGGGGGGAACACATTTAGTCCGTAACACAGGCAAAATAAGTAATAATTATTTTAAACTTCATAGGTGATAAAACTTTTTTTAAAAATCAAGAAACGACACAGTTCAAAATAGTACTTCTTGGAGGGGGGTGAATATATGATTTGGGAGGTGTATTGGTTTGTCAGGGTGGTCATAACAATATACCATAGACTGGGTGGCGTAAACAGCAGAAATTTATCGTCTTATGATTATGGAGGCTGGTAGGTTAAGGTCAAATGTTGGCAGACCTGGTTTCTTCTGAGGCCTCTTGCCTTGGCTCACAGATGGCCTCCTTCTCACTGTGTCCTCACAGGACATTTTCTCTGTGCTTTGCACATTCTTGGTGTCTGTCGCTCTTCTTAGAAGGACACCAGTCATATTGAATTAGGGCCAACATTATGACCTCATTCAACCTTAATTACTTTTTTAAAGGTATTACCTCCAAACAGTCACATTTCTAAGGTATTAAAAGTTAGGACTTCAACATATGAATTTAGGGAGAACAATTCAGCCCATAATAGAAATTTCACATGTGGGAGGCCCTGATATACAGATTATATTCTAGATTTTTGCCTGGGCAGCAAGTAAGTGGGTTTTTATTCTATTACTGATCTTTGAATTGTTTGTATATATATTCATACATTCTTTTGTATGTGTGCTAGGTGGAATCCTAAGAAGGCTCACCAAGTTTCCCTCCCTAATCCCCAGGAGTGTGAACGTGATGAGATATTACACTCATGGTTATGTCACATTACATGGCAAAAGGGATTTTGCAGATGTAATTAAGGTTACTACTCAGTTAACTAAATTAAACCAAAGAGTAATTATCCAGGTGGGCCTAGAGTAACTGTGCGGCTCCTAAAAGTCCTCTGCTGGCAGCAGAAGGGGAAATCAGAGAGATTTAAAGCATGAGATCCATTCAATGCAAGGAATACATAAAAGCAACCTCTAGGAACTAAGAGTAACCCTGAGCCAACAACGAGTAAGAATAGGATACCTCAATCTTACAACGGCAAAGAACTGAATTTAGCCAACAACATAAATACTCTTGAGAATGGATTCATCTCCAGAGCCTCCAATGAAACTTCAGCCCAGCTGACACCTGGACTTTTGTCTTTGAAACCCTAAGCAGTTCTCACTATAATAATAATGATAATAATTGTGATGTGATACAGGTGTTAACTAATACCATGGTGGTAATCATATTGCAAAATATAAATGTATCGAACAAACATGTTGTACACCTTAAACTTATACAATGTTATATGTAGATCTCAATTTAAAAAAGAAAAGCAGATAATCTAGTCAAGCCACCTGGACTGCTGACCTCTAGAACTGTGAGATAATAAATAGGTTTATTTTAAGCCACTAAATTACAGAAATTTGTTAACTTAGCAATGAACAGCTAAAACAGTATGTATAATATAGTTCACAACAAGCTGTTTCAATAAAATGCAGAAGGGTTCTCCACAGCCTCTAAGCTCTGTATTTGTAGGCTGTTGCTTCAGAAAGTTGTCAAGCCAGCCTCTAGTGCCACTGGGCCATATTGAACTTATTTTGTATCCAAGTATGTAACAGAGAGATTTCCAGACAATCAAGAATTATCCATGATTCCTTACTGAGGACCATATATCTTTGTTTACTGTATGTGTTCATTGAATTCAAGTTTTTTTTTTTTGCTGTATGCAGGCCTCTCACTGTTGTGGCCTCTCCCGTTGCGGAGCACAGGCTCCGGACGCGCAGGCTCAGCGGCCATGGCTCACGGGCCCAGCTGCTCCGCGGCATGTGGGATCTTCCCGGACCGGGGCACGAACCCGTGTCCCCTGCATCGGCAGGTGGACTCTCAACCACTGCGCCACCTGGGAAGCCCCGAATTCAAGTTTTAATCAGAACAATTCATTTCCTAACCATGTTCCCATTTGAGAACATCTTTTTTGGAAAGAGTAAAGTATGTTTTCAGAAATGAGAGCATAAACACTGGGCAGTTGTCTTCCCATACTCTGCGGGGATAATGCTCAGCAGCTCCTGTATTCTCAGTCTAGCACATTTTGTAAGAAAATGGCAGCTTTGAAAAGCTCAGTACTGCAAAAGACCTGAATAGACATTTTTCCAAAGAAAATATATAAATGGTCAACAGATACATGAAAATATGCTCAACATTACTAGTCATTAGGGAAATGCAAATCAAAACTGCAATGAGGGCTTCCCTGGTGGCGCAGTGGTTGAGAGTCCGCCTGCCGATGCAGGGGACACGGGTTCGTGCCCCGGTCCGGGAAGATCCTACATGCCGTGGAGCGGCTGGGCCGGTGAGCCATGGCCGCTGAGCCTGCGCGTCTGGAGCCTGTGCTCCGCAACGGGAGAGGCCGCAGCGGTGAGAGGCCCGCGTACCGCAAATAAAATAAAATAGAATAAAAAACTGCAATGAGATATCACCTCACACCTATTAGAATGGCCATAATGAAAAAGATAAGAGCTAACAAATGCTAGTGAGCATGTGGAGAAAAGGGAACTCTTGTGCACTTCTTGTGGGATTGTAAATTGGTGTGGCCACTATGGAAAACAGTATATGACGGACCCTCAAAAAATTAAAAATACAGCCACTATATGATCCAGCAATTTCTCTTCCGGGATTATATGCAAAGGAAATGAAAACACTAACTCAGAAGGAAGTTTCATGTTCACAGAAGCATTATTTACAATAGCCAAGACATGGAAAAAACCTAAGTGTCCAGACAGGGATGATATATACACACATATATATACACAATGGAATATTATTCAGCCATAAATAATGGAGAAGTCCTGCTATTTATAACAACAGAGATGGACCTTAAGGGCATTACACTAAATGAAATAAGTCCAAGAAAGACAAATTCTGTATGATTTCACTCATATATAAAATCTAAACAAAATAATAGAAAAAAATCACATTTGTGGTTACCAGAGGCAGGGAATTGGCGAAGGGGGAATTAGACGAAAGTGGTCAAAACACACAAACTTCCAGTTTTAAGGTAAATAAATACTAGGGCTATAATGTACAACATAATGACTAGAGTTAACACTGATATATTTTATTTATTTATTTGTATTTAGTTTTATAATATTGTGAAAGAACTTGGCTCATTGAAGGAACATGGTAAGTTTTTTTTTTTTTTGATGTTGGGGGTAGGAGTTTAATTAATTAATTAATTTTTGCTGTGTTGAGTCTTCGTTTCTGCATGAGGGCTTTCTCTAGTTGTGACAAGCAGGGGGCCACTCTTCATCGCGGTGCGCGGGCCTCTCACTATCGTGGCCTCTCTTGTTGCGGAGCACAGGCTCCAGACGCACAGGCTCAGTAGTTGTGGCTCACGGGCCCAGCTGCTCCGCGGCATGTGGGATCCTCCCAGACCAGGGCTCGAACCTGTGTCCCTGCATTAGCAGGCAGATTCTCAACCACTGCACCACCAGGGAAGCCCAGTATATGTATATATATATATAAAGTTATTAAGAGAGTAGATCTTGAATGCTCATCACAATGTGAAACATTTTTTTCTTTTTTTAATTATATCTATGAGATGAGGGATGCTAACTAAACTTATTCAGTAGTTATTTCACAAAATATGTAATTCAAACCATTATGCAGTACACCTTAAACTTATACAGTGATGTATGCCAATTATATTTCGATAAAACTGGGGGAAAAGTTAAAAAAGAAAAACAGTACTAGAGACTTCCATTCTCCCCCCACATCTTCACTACTTACATGATTTCTTTCCTATTGCACTAAGCACCTTCAGGTATCACCTGGACTTTTGCAATGAATTTGGGAGAAATAAAGTCAGATTGTGTCTGAATACACTGGCATCACAGCTCTTGGCTCTCACAGGGATCAGCTGTGTGAGAAAAGAAGAGCGAAACACTAGGAACAAAGACAGCCATGAGGCTTAATTCTTTACTTGAAATATGAAATCAATGCAGCAGGACACTCAATTCACCAAATACTGTCAGAAATATTTAGGGAGACAATCACACAAGTCTAATCGTCTGCTATTATTATGATCAATGAACCTTACTGAGCATCTACTATGTTTGACCAACAATTTATTGCTTAAAAGTATGTATGGTCAATAAGATAACTTGTTTAATGGTAAAATCAACTTGATTGCCTTCTATAAAATGTTTTAAACACCAAGGTTTTATGTGAATTCTCTCAGTTGAAGGTAGCAATTTCTATCTGCCTAAATTTCTAAACTCCCTAAATGTATTTTCACTAATGTTGTTGCTATTATCTCTAATAAGAGGTAAGGACCTTATGGTCAGATATTTCTAGGAAGTTCAACAGACTTTTACAATTTAATTCAACAAGAAATTCTTTGATATTCCATAATCTAAATCTATGTTCTGCTTGAGTTTTAATTTTATCGTTTCTACATTTTGCATTAATACCAGATTCAATCTCATTAGAGCTGGAAACTTTTACGAATTTTTCCAGTGCCTAGGAGGAAAAGATAAAAGCCCTAGTTGCCTTACCAGAGATGCCCAGGACAAGAAGAGCCAGCAGGAGGAGTATTTGTGAGCTCTCAGTAGCCATGTCTGTGCTTGATCTTGATCCTTGTCTGAACGGTGGAATCAATACTGCAACCCTCTTTTATGTGCTCTCTGTAACCCTGGGTCATTTTTGTTGTTCTTGCACACTCTTTTTCCACTGAAAAATAAAAGGAGCAGCTTATCAAGTGGCATATTTGTCACTTACAAGCCAATAAGGAAGCTGGGTTTGTTTTTCAAGCTTTGTTTTAATTGGGGGATTTGGGGCATGATGAGATGAATTCGTTGAACCGAGAAGTTAACCCATTATTCCCTGAGGGTGAAACTGTTATAATTGTGAAGGGTTCAGTGCCAGTTGCAGTTAGTAACTTACAGAATGGAATAAAAAAAAATGTCTATACATCTTTTCAAAGGTCATGTTTGTACAATGTAGGAAATGAAGATGCTTTTCCTCAACAAGTATTTGCTTTTGGCTTTTGTGCCTATTTGCATAATACCACTCAAGGTTATAATAGAATCTTCCAAGCTCTAACTACCCTTACAATATAGGTAACCTATAAAGATACTGAATGAAGTTCAGATTACAACAACCGTTGTCCTGTCAAGAACAGCAAACTACAGTTTACTACTGGTTTGAAGGTAGCAGCTTCAGTTTGCTTGAAGCTGAATTAACTAAAAGTGGATTATGAGCTTCAGTTTTTTCCCTTAAGCAGTTTTATAAATGACCTTAATTATCCTATACTGACCACACTCTTTTTTTTTTAAATTTTTTAATTTTTTAATTTTTTTAACATCTTTATTGGGGTATAATTGTTTTACAATGGTGTGTTAGTTTCTGCTTTATAACAGAGTGAATCAGTTATACATATACATATATTCCCATATCTCTTCCCTCTTTGTCTCCCTCCCTCCCACCCTCCCTATCCCACCCCTCCAGACAGCCACAAAGAACCGAGCCGGTTTCCCTGTGCCATGCGGCTGCTTCCCACTGGCTATCTACCTTACGTTTGTTAGTATATATATGTCCATGTCTCTCTCTCGCCCTAACACACCTCACCCTTCCCCCTCCCCATATCCTCAAGTCTGTTCTCCAGTAGGTCTCTGTCTTTATTCCTGTTTTACCCCTAGGTTCTTCATAACATTTTTTTTTCTTAAATTCCATATATATATGTTAGCATACGGTATTTGTCTTTCTCTTTCTGACTTACTTCACTCTGTATGACAGACTCTAGGTCTATCCACCTCATTACAAATAGCTCAATTTCGTTTCTTTTTATGGCTGAGGAATATTCCATTGTATATATGTGCCACATCTTCTTTATCCATTCATCCGACGATGGGCACTTAGGTTGTTTCCATCTCCGGGCTATTGTAAATAGAGCTGCAATGAACATTTTGGTACATGAGGCTTCTTGAATTTTGGTTTCCTCAGGGTATATGCCCAGTAGTGGGATTGCTGGGTCATATGGTAGGTCTATTTGTAGTTTTTTAAGGAACCTCCATACTGTTTTCCATAGTGGCTGAACCAATTCACATTCCCACCAGCAGTGCAAGAGAGTTCCCTTTTCTCCACACCCTCTCCAGCATTTATTGCTTCTAGATTTTTTGATGATGGCCATTCTGACTGGTGTGAGATGATATCTCATTGTAGTTTTGATTTGCATTTCTCTAATGATTAATGATGTTGAGCATTCTTTCACGTGACCACACTCTTTGTTTTTTGACATTAACAAACCAAACACCAAAGCATTTCTTTCAATTTCCTGGGGCTGCCATAACAAAATAACACAGACTGGGTGGCTTAAACAACAGAAATTTTTTGTCTCACAGTTCTGGAGTCTAGAAGTCCAAAATCAAGGTGTTGGCAAGGTGGTTCTATCTTAGATCTATGGGGGCAGGAGCTGTTCCAGGTGTGTCTTTCCTTGGCTTGTAGATGGTCGTCTTCATCTTCATATGCTGTTCTCCCTGTGCACACATCCAACTCCAAATTTCTCCTTTTTGTGAGGACACCAGTCATATTGGATAAACCACCCCAATGACCTGACTTTAGTTTGATTACCTCTGTAAAGACACTATCCCTAAATGAGGTACTGGGGGTTAGAATTTTAACCTATGAATTTGGGGGGTGGGAGTGGGGGGGACACAGTTCAACCCATAACAACATTTAACTGAAGAATCAGTGATTACTGAGGGATGATATAGTCTGAGGTAAAATTATTCTAAATAATGTCTTCTCTTTTGCCAATTCTCACTTAACATCCACTACATGCCAGGGCCTTTGCTGGACTCTAAGTATTTAAAGAATAAAAATTGAGTTTCTGCTCTTGAGAAGTTCATAGTCTGTGTGGAGAGGCAGACATGTAATCAGATTAAACTAGATGGTGATCTGTGTTATAATATACAGGCACCCTGGAGACAGAGGAGGGAGGACCTCCCCTGCAGAGCCAGGAAAGACTTCACAGTGACACTGTAACACTGGAGTTGTTAAAGATGAAGGAAGCTCATATTAACAAAAGGCTGACAAACATTTAAGACAGAGAAATGCACAAAGAGGCATAGCTTTGGGAAGGGCTGCTATGGTCTGAATGTGTGTATCTCCCCCAAAATTCACATGTTGGAATCCTAACCCCTAATGTGATGGTGTTAGGAGGTGGGGGTCTTTGGGAGGTGATTAGGTTATAAGTGTGGTGCCCTCATGAATGGGATTAGTGCCCTCATAAAAGAGACCCCATAAGGTTGTCTCATCCATTCTGTCATGTGAGGATACAACCCAGAAGAGGGACTTCACCCAACCATGCTGGCTACCTGACCTTGGACTTCCAGGCTCAAGAACTGTGTGAAATAACTATCTTTTGCTCATAAGCCACCCAGTCTGTGATATTTTGTTGGAGCAGCCCAGATGGACTAAGACAACAGTCTTGGCATATTAAGAAAGTGGGAAAAAATTATTTCCATCTTAAAATGAGATAAGTAACAATAACTTGACAGCATTCAATTGACTCATCAGATCTTGGCCTTTATACAAACCAAAATGCTGAAAATAAGTTAGAAACACTATTCAGACACAACCTTAATTTCTTTGAGTCTCATTTTTCTTCTGTACCAAGTAGAGATCACGAAATACTATGTTATCAACATGTTTAGATATTATGATGATAATAAGGAAGGATACAAAGATAAAATAACCAAATATTGAAAGATTCAAAATAATTCAGTTTTCCAAAACTTAAAAAATAGGCTCAGGACATCATGATAGTTATTAACGAGTTTGCTAAAGAAACTAGAGCTCTGGAAATCGACATTGAACTGCTGTTGGGTCTCTTTGATCAACAGTAAGTCACATATGTTCAGGGAAAGGATACCCAGAGATGTTTAGGCTGAGCAGTTCTCAGACCGCTTATGGGGTGGGGAGATACTTGAGGTCTGACTTGTTAGAGTGGAGAGATCTTGTGAGCACTCAGGGCATTCAGTAGAGACAAAGAAGAGGCATGACTTAGCAGTACAGTGAAGTGAACCCTAAAGCAAAGAACCCTCTCTAGACCACACTGATAAAGCTTAAAAAGATCAAGCTGATACTCCAATAACTTACCTGCTTGCCAGAACAGAGACTAAGACTCCGAAAGAAGAAAACAAAATCTTGATGCTCCACAATAGAATATTCAGTTTTCCTTCATCCAATCAAAAATTACTACACATGCTGAGAAGTAGAAAATCATAACCCATAGCCAGGAGGAAAATTCAGGCAATAGAAATAGACTCAGAAATGACAGAATTATAGAATTAATAGACAAGGATTTTAAAATAGCTATTATAGATATGCTAAAGCATTTAAAAGAAAATATGAACATAATGAAGAGAGAAGTGGAAAGTATATATATGTAGTGCAACTTCTAGAAATGTCCAACTAGAAAATAGAATACACATCTGCTAACTCCTGACCTTCAGTGAGGGTTGCCTCATGACAGGCCATCCCTCCTGTGAGCTGAGCAAACTCCTCTGCCATTCCCGCCTCTATACCCCCAAATGGAGAAAGCGCCCAGGAAAAGAAGCAGGAGAGAGGAGCTTGAGTTGAGAAGCCACTAGCATATATAGATGTTGCCCACTGCAACTTCGGAACTCATCAGCAAGCACAGGGGATATGAGTGGGGCACCAACAGTGAAGACAGGATGAGCCCTTCCCCTTGTTATTTGTATGAGTAGTCAGAGAAAGGAGAAATAGCAGCATCTGTGATTCTGGATTGCCCCCATTATGCTACTGCAGGTCTGCCACCTCTGCCATCTCCCAGTGTTTCTCCAGTTACTTCTGGAAGTCCCAAGAGGACATCTCAATATGACTCACAAAGAAGGACTCACAATGACAAAATGGGGTAAGCCATATTTTCTCCTCTCCAGCTCTAGCTCATTTAGTAACATTGCTCAGGAAATCTCAGTCACTGTTGCCATTGCTGTTTCCCACTGATGATCTCTCAAAGTTGTGATGTGACACATAATATTCTTTTCCTACTTACTTCATCCCATGACCATTACCTCACATGCCTTTTCACTTCCTGCCATAACATGTCCAACGGGAACTGCCTTGTACTAGGAAAGTCTCAGGGAAATTTGATGTGAAAACTATACTACATATGCACCTGGTCCAGGACTGAGACTGAGACAACACCCATGGAGTTGGCCTGAGGACCAATGGCAGATTCCTGGAGCCATTGATAACATTTAAATCCCTGCACAAATTCAGAAAGGGTATTCTGTTATTACCTTTATTGTATAGAAGGGAAAATAAAGTTAGGTCAAGGAACTTGCCCAAGATCACTCAGTCCACAACCGATAGAGCTGGAATTTACTCCAAAGTAAATCTGATTCTTTGAAACGTTTGCCTTTAATCACCATGTGAACAGAAACATCAATCTCCTTTTTAAGCTGCATGTTCTTTCTGTATTGACAAGAGCTAGGTGGCCAGTATAGCAAACTCCGTGTTTGAGGGTAAGGACTGGTCTTAGGTGTGAGGTCTTAACTGAACCCTCTGAGTCCCACTTGTAAACATTTTCCCATGTCCTCTGACTGGGAGTTAGTGAGTGAATGCTAGCTTTTATGGAGCGTCTAGATAGTTTACATTTATTTACTCTGTAATTCACAAAATTTCTTCCTTCTCATCTCGATCATAATCAATACATTGGAATTATGAAGAGATTATCATTTTTAACTTTTTTAAGTGTGAAATAAAGTACACAGAGGTTATTTTTTGCTACTTAGAGCCCTTATTTACCCAGCTACTTGGAACAAGCCTGAACTTGATCTCAAGTATTCAGGATGCCAGCCTCACCTTGTTGCCTCTGCTGAAGGCCTTTACCTAGGGCTTAGGATTTCCTGAATGAGTCCTGAATCAGAGACAACACACACCCCACACATCCACAAACATTGTTCCTTTTCAGGTTTGGAGTGTGGTTTCTTTTAAATAAGAATCAGGACTAAATTAACTTGGGTTTTTTCCATAAAATAAATAATAAAATTAATGATATGATGTGCAAGTAGATTCAATCACATCCTTAATTATGTTACATGTAAATATTAACATAGAGTCTTTGAAAACCAAGCGACACGTAAAGGGATCTTTCTTCACGTGACATAACAACTTTGTTTCTGTCTTGGAACGTGGTGTACTGCAGTTATCCTGGGACAATGTTGAAGACCAAGTTCTAGGGTGCTTTCTCAGGCTAAACAATCCATCAAGTTCCCTAAAATTGCACCAGGAAGCATGGAAACTAACACATTCAAATCTTAAAACCATTCTACTCTATTTGATAAACGGCATAAAGGGTTGGGATAAATTTAAACTCACTAGTAGTTACTTATAAATGAAGGTTACAAAATTGAACCAAAATATCAATTAGATCTTCTTATGGATTAACTAATCAGCCACTCACTTTTTCTGTTGATGACACAAATTATTTGAGTTTTGAAGAAAAAGTCCTCTTTATCAGCATTTCACCATCAGTTTCATTAAAATGTTAACAATTCTTTGAAAAATTCTTTAGCAAAAGCAATGAAATGAGAGTTCTTGTTAAGATAGCTACAAGAATGAGAATGTTAATCAGGCTCCCTGACTTCAGACTATACTACAAAGCTACAGTAATCAAGACAGTATGGTACTGGCACAAAAACAGAAATATAGATCAATGGAACAGGATAGAAAGCCCAGAGATAAATCCACACACATATGGTCACCTTATCTTTGACAAAGGATGCAAGAATATACAATGGAGAAAAGACAGCCTCTTGAGTAAGTGAAGCTGGGAAAACTGGACAGCTAACATGTAAAAGAATGAAATTAGAACACTCCCTAACACCATACACAAAAATAAACTCAAAATGGATCACAGACCTAAATGGAAGGCCAGACACTATAAAACTCTTAGAGGAAAACATAGACAGAACACCCTTTGACATAAATCCCAGCAAGATCCTTTTTGACTCACCTCCTAGACAAATGGAAATAAAACCAAAAATAAACAAATGGGACCTAATGAAACTTAAAAGCTTTTGCACAGCAAAGGAAACCATAAACAAGATGAAAAGACAACCCTCAGAATGGGAGAAAATATTTGCAAATGAAGCAACTGACAGGATTAATCTCCAAAATTTATAAGCAGCTCATGCAGCTCAATATCAAAAAAACAAACAACCCAATCCAAAAATGGGCAGAAGACCTAAATAGACATTTCTCCAAAGAAGATATACAGACAGCCAACAAACACATGAAAGAATGCTCAACATCACTAGAGAAATGCAAATCAAAACTACAACGAGGGGGCTTCCCTGGTGGCGCAGTGGTTGAGAGTCCGCCTGCCGATGCAGGGGACACGGGTTCGTGCCCCGGTCCGGGAAGATCCTACATGCCGCGGAGCGGCTGGGCCCGTGAGCCATGGCCGCTGAGCCTGCGCGTCCGGAGCCTGTGCTCTGCAACGGGAGAGACCACAACAGTGAGAGGCCCGCGTACCGCAAAAAACAAAAACAAAAACAAAAACAAACAAACAAAAAACTACAACGAGGTATCACCTCACACCAGTCAGAATGGCCATGATCAAAAAATCTACAAACAATAAATGCTGGAGAGGGTGTGGAGAAAAGGGAACCCTCTTGCACTGTTGGTGGGAATGTAAATTGATACAGCCACTATGGAGAACAGTATGGAAGTTCCTTAAAAAACTAAAAATAGAACTACCATATGACCCAGCAATCCCACTACTGGGCATATACCCTGAGAAAACCATAATTCAAAAAAAGTCATGTACCACAATGTTCATTGCAGCTCTATTTACAATAGCCAGGGCATGGAAGCAACCTAAGTGTCCATCAACAGATGAATGAATAAAGAAGATGTGGCACATATATACAATGGAATATTACTCAGCTATAAAAAGAAATGAAATTGAGTTATTTGTAGTGAGGTGGATGGACCTAGAGACTGTCATACAGAGTGAACTCAGAAAGAGAAAAACAAATACTGTATGCTGACACATATATATGACATCTAAAAAAAAAATGGTTCTGAAGAACCTAGGGGCAGGACAGGAATAAAGACGCAGATGTAGAAAATGGGCTTGAGGACACGGGGAGGGGGAAGGGTAAGCTGTGATGAAGTGAGAGCATGGCATGAACATATATACACTACCAAATGTAAAACAGATACCTAGTGGGAAGCAGCCACATCTCACAGGGAGATCAGCTGGGTGCTTTGTGACCACCTAGAGGGGTGGGATAGGGAGGGTGGGAGGGAGACGCAAGAGGGAGGCGATATGGGGATGTATGTATACGTATAACTGATTCACTTTGTTATACAGCAGAAACTAACACAACAATGTAAAGCAATTATACTCCAATAAAGGTGTTAAAAAAAATTAAAAAGCAAAAAACAAAGAATGAAAGAATTTTTTAAAGAGGTAGACTTGAGTAACAAGGTAGCAAGGAGCTCCGTATAAAAAACAGCAATATATTACCATAGTGACTCTCACAGGAGTGGGAGGGGCCGGTGCACAGTTTGGAAAAGTACATTCTTGAGTAGGTGAGAGCCAAGGGGAGTGAAAGCTACCACCAGATGAAATTAAGTATAACTTATAGTTTGATTTATCTGTGTAGCAAATGAATGCCCAGGAGGAGAAAAAGAAGTTGGGAAACACTGATGTAAATCATCAGATTATCTAGTAAAGATAGACCTTTTTTCCTCAAAAAAATGAAACAAAACTTGTTTAGTTTGAAATACTTTATTTTCATGTTTTTTTTAAATCAATAAATATTTAAACTTCTCTTTTATAAGATATAGAAAAGCACTGCATAATTAACACTAACAAGGCATTATGCCTTACAAGAAAGACATAAAATGTCCAAAGGATATTTAGAACATTGTAGTTCTTAAAGCGTCAACATGAGAAATGCTGACCACATATTGTGAAATCATTTCAATAAATAATAACTAACATTCTTTTAAACATTTACAAAAATAGATGTACACATACATCCCCCCATGCTGACAATGACCTCACTATTTGTTTGGATGCCCCAGTCTCTGTCACAGGGGCTGGCATGCTGTGGGCTCCTCAGAAATATTAGTTTAATGACTGTAGAATATTTGCAACCCTTCTACTTCAAACTAGATAAGAATCAGGACTAAATTAACTGGGTTTTTTTTCCATAAAGTAAATAATAAAATTAATGATACGATGTGCAAGTAGAGTCAGTCACATCCTTAATTATGTTACATGTAAATATTAACAGAGTCTTCGAAAACCAAACAACACATAAATAAATAAATAAGTAAATAAATAAGTGGGAGAACCCTCCTAAGAGATGTTCAAACATATTAAGCCCGATCCAGGTGGCCTCAGGAGCTGGCGATTCCTCTTTTTCCTCTTTGATCCCTGTAAGGACAGGGCCTACTTCAGGAACAGCCATCGAGGAGCTTCCTCCTTCGCCCCTGGTCAGTTGGATCTGTCCCTGTAAGGAGAAAAGGTCTTCCTTACTAGCTGCTCCAGAAAGCCGACTGCACAGCGCTCTTCTCCTGTCCTGCTCCTTGGTTTCCAGAGATTTCTGAGTCCAGTCTTTCCAGCCTGGCACCAAGTGACTACTGCCTGTAACCCACTATTCTGTGTGGCAGAGGCCTCTAGGCTCTTGGAGACTCTTTTTTAGGAATGAGGGTGGGGCCTGTGCTCTCCACTGTATTATTGGCTATATGGGCGACAAATGGCCAGGATTACTCTCTCTACCTGTCCCACAGGGCCTAACTTAAGCGACAGAGCAAACCGATTTGGTAGCTACTATTGTTTTCCTTGTTTTACTAAGTCTTAGATAAACCAAATAATTGTCCTTGAGTCACATGGCTAATAGGTGCTGGAACCCAGATTTGTACCCAGTACTGTGTCACTGCAAAGTCCCAGCTCTTCACCACTAAGCTTTAGTGCCTATGTTGCAGAAAACCAGGGCTCTTCTTCCCGGGTGTGAGGTCCAGAAAGAAGTGGAAGAAAAAAATGCCTGTGTTTTTTAAACAGGTGGAAAGCTTTTCAGCATAACTGTCCATGTTAATGAAAGCAGCTTAACCCACATTCATTTGAATGGGGAGAGTCAGGGGCCAGGATGGAAGGCACTGAAAATATCCTGGCAACAGAGCAGATTAATGATCTTAATGGCAAATTTAATTGTGGAATAATGGTTTTTCAGTCCTTCGGCTAAATCCTGGGTTTCTCTGATATAATTTTCAGGAGGCAGATGCCTGACTGTATTCACACGTGTGAATAAAAACCATAACTCACTTGTTTAGCATCTTGTTGATGATTTTTTTAACCATGGGAGCTTCAGGGTTGAGACAAACTTCCTGACCAGTCTTGAGAGTGGCTCTGCAGAGAGAAGGGAGAATCCACGTGAGGTCGGGCTGGGGGTCGGGGTGGGGTCGTCGGGAAGGCGGGGGTGACAAGCACAGCAACAGCGGCGGCACTTACACGACTTCCGTTTGGCCGCAGTGGGGTCCTGGGGGCGTCACCTTCAAGCTCTGGATGTTCTTGAGGTGAATCCCCTGCAAGGTCTGCAGGCACCGGCAGCGCAGTTCGGTGACCACAGGCGCCCCTGCGGGGAGGACAGGCTCGGTCAGGGGGCTGTCCCGGGATGGGCCCCCACCCACCCCCGTCCCGCCCTGGAGATGCCGGGCGCCGGGTCGCACCTGCTGCGCGCCGGCCGGCGGCCACCAGGACCAGGAGCAGCAGCGCGGCGCGGAGGAGGCGGGCGGCGGCGGGGGTCGCGGCGCGGGCCATGGGGTTCAGCTCGGAGGGTCGCTGCCTGCGGCGGGAAGGCGGGCTGGAGAGCTGGCGGAGCGGATTCTGTGGCTCCCCGAGCCGGGCGAAGCCCTTTTATCCCGATAGGACAGGGGCTGGCAGCCCAGGGCCAGGGAAATTCCCCGACGCACTGGCGCTCCCGGGTCCGGAAGGAGGGCGCGGCCCCGCGGCCCTCCCACGTAATCCGCGCCCTCGGGGAGGGCGTGGGGTGTCGTCTCTGCGCCGAAATCCCCGCAGGGGGAGTGGGTTGCCGGCACCCCTGGGGTACCTCCTGCGAGGGCGGCCGTGGGCGCCTGGCTACCCCTGGTCTGGGGGCCGAGAGCGGGGAAAGCGCTGGGGGCGGATTCGCGAGACCCTCACAGGGGTGGAGAGACAGTTTTAGGGAGACTTCTGTTTCTTTAGTTATCAAATCTGGGAGAATTAAAGAGTAGCAAGCGGGTAGATTTTGCTTAGCTGTCTGGCCTCTAACTCTATGTATCCTGTCTCTCTACATTTCTATTTTGCTTATTTCATACCTGTGGACTGAATGCTGTCAAAAATACAGCCGACATCTCGGAATCCAGAGAAGAACGTTCAGCTTATTCCTCATGTTATATATTCTCAAATCACACTTAGAATATCTTGGTTATGTGTTCCATTTGGTGGGAACTGGGATCAGTGTCAAAAGTTGAATCCGGGGTTAATTTCAGTGAAAGTTGAGGGCCGTAACACGACCTAGGTTTTTGGGTCCTGCTCAAATTCCTTCTCTCAGCAATGTTGGAATTCCAAAATTCCCTGCAGATCTCCTTTTCCACGTATGGAGGGTTGAGTTGATCTAAGAACATGGAACTGGTGGTCACGCTGAAGCTGCGGGTGGGCTAGTCGGGGTCACCTCTTCTGGTTCTGTCCTTGGACAAAATAGCACATGGACACCAGGGAGTGCGTACCTGCTGCATAGCACGCTTACTCCGGATGTGCGCGGATGAAACAAGAAACGTCGAATCACACGTGAAACACCGTTCCATTCACTGAAGGGGGACCTTCAGTGTTGGTCTTCCTTTTTCTTTTTTTTGTTTTTGTTTTTGTTTTTGTTTTTGCGGTACGCGGGCCTCTCACTGTTGTGGCCTCTGCCGTTGCGGAGCACAGGCTCCGGACGCGCAGGCTCAGCGGCCATGGCCCACGGGCCCAGCCGCTCTGCGGCATGTGGGATCTTCCGGGACCGGGGCACGAACCCGTTTCCCTTGCATCGGCAGGCGGACTCTCAACCACTGCGCCACCAGGGAAGTCCGATCTTCCTTCTTCTTGACATAGTGACATGCCTCTCTTTTCTCACCAGGAATTTCAGTCTCTTCACCTGATGTCTTTACTAGTTTTTCATCAGAAGTTTTAGAGCTCTAGCATTGACTCAACATTAAATCTAGAGGATTGGATTCAGACATCTTGGAGACATGGAGTATGATGGGAGTGGGAAGAGGAGAAAGAAATGGCATCTGGCCCAGGGATGGGTGTCTAGGGCCCGGGCTCTGGGCAGCTCAGCTCAGTGAGGGAGAACTTGGATCCCGGCATTGAGCCACCCGGCCTGCAGCGAAGCCGCTTGCATTTAGTTGCCACCTATTACCTGCACATTGTTAAATGTTTCTTTGCCTACCCTATGGTGGTTATGAGAAATGAGTCAACGTGTGTGAGAGCCAGCAGGGATTAAATGCCTTATAAATGTTTATTAAATAAATAAAATAGAAATAGCTTTTTCCAACAGCGCCTAAGCAGAAACTCTACCTGTTGTGAATCCTTCTATATCCAAGAAACAAACAAACAAACAAAAAGTTAATGGAAAAGTTCACTCTCCAATTTTTCTCTTTATATTTAAAAAATTTCTGAGTCAGGCTTTCTGAAAGAAAGGCACAGCTACACTCTACTAGGAGATGCACTTATGTTGGGTTTTGGGTTTTTTGTTGTCGTTGTTTTTACTTTTGAGACCTATCGTTGATTTATTTTGTAGTCTTACTTTCAATCATCTCATCTGTTAGAAAAGAGTATGAATTAAAGATTCCCCATCTTATTTATTGGAAAAGGTTTTTAAAATGAACGACTGCCTTTAAAAATACTCTAGTGTTTTTCAGGATGATCCTGTGAGAAACACCGGGGAAATTAAAGGGATATTAACATTAGTATTAAGCAGTAGGAAATGAAAAATAATCTAAAGGCTATAAAATGTGGTGTCAAGCTCAGGAATAATTGACAGTTTGTGTGATCTCTCCCCTTGTTATCAATTGTTTTTTTGGATTTTATGGGAAACTGGCCCAGATATACAAAAGTTAGTCTTTAAAAGTTCTAAGATATATTGTTTTGTTTTCTAATCATAAATAATGTAGACTCAGTTTCTAAAGTTTATAAAAGTTAGAAAGGCATGAAGAGATTATTTTTTCCTCTAATCTCTCTTTACTTTTGTCTATGGAACAAACTTTAACAAGTCACTGAAAATTTGCTTTTTTCTTCAGCAAACATGGTAGCTGACCAATTAGAAGAGTACACAGGGTTCTGAGTAAATATGAAAGAGGCTGCTTCCCTTATTTAGTTGCCATATAGCATTGGCAAGTTATTAAACCTCTGTACCCACTCCGAGATGCAGCACAATCATTTTGTGCTAAATTCCAGGCTCTCTTCTAAGAGTTATATAAATATTGACTCGTTCAATCTTCCAAACATCTCTGTGATAGTATTTATTATTATCTTTGTGGTACTTTAAGGTTGCAAATAAGGAAACTGAGGTGCAGAGAGGTTAAGGAACTTCCCTAAGGTATTGAACCTTGGGACTCTTACCCAGACAGAATGGCTTTTAACCATTGTGCTGTGCTAAAAATGCTCTATGATATACGGTTAAAAATTTCCAGAGAGGAGTGATTTTTAAAAATCTGTTTATAATTCCACTAGCTGAATGTTTCAAATTTTTTTTTATTTTAAAATGCAAACACAGACAAAGGTCATATACCTCCATAGTTTGGTTTCACTAACAGCATAACTCTTTCCTGTGGCATTGATATAGCCTGTTATATTTTCTTAAAGTGTCCAATTCTGAAAAAATAGTAACTTTACCATAGAGAAATCTGGCAAACATTCCCTTATCCAAATGATGATGAAGAGCTGCTCCCTCTTGCTAGAAGAGGGTACTACCTAAGGAGAGTGGGTAGAGTGGGTAGAGTACCTATTCCTGACAAAGAGCACCAGTGAGCAGAGGCATGGAAGCTGAAAGCAGTGCAGTACGACCTGAGAACAAAAATAAGCAGTTCATTTTTGTGTTTTAACCTGGAGTTTAACAACAAGACACGGATGTATAGAGAGCAGGAGGATAGGCATGGCTCAGACACCAGAGGTTCCCTTGTCACTCAGGAGCCATTTCAAGTGTCACCTCCATTAGAAATCTCATAACTCATCTAAGTGTTTACCTTGGCCATTGGATACAGATCACATTGTGGTTTACATGCTCCCATGCTGGATTATGTACTCTGCAAAGAAACTATCATATCTTATTTCTCTTTCCATCCCCATCTTCAGTGTGAGTCGGGTTCATACTCATACTAAGGATTCGACAAATGTTTGTTGAAATAATACATGAATAAATGATTTCAGGCCACTATTGGTTTTTAAAGAATTTGGTTTGGAGATGAAAACATCATTATGACATTATGGTATCATGGAAACAAAATTTGGGAAGTCGAGAGATGAATGTATAAACCGCAAAAGAAAATAGCATGCATAGCAAAAAGATACAGATTTCAACTAGGAAAATTATGAATCATCATAAAAACTTGATATTGAGCATAATGTCCACAGTATTTTCCAGTGTTCATTATTTCCCAGTTTTTTAGCCAGAAATATTTTTGTTTTTATTTTTACCTTCTGGGCTCTGTCCATACACTCAGATAATCTTGGAGGCAGAGGATTCTGAATGATACTTATTTCAAAGGAGGGGCTCTGCTAGTGTATGACTGAGCTAGTTCATTGACTGACATTTTCGAAGTGGTTGACAACATTAAAGAAATATGACAACATTAAAGAAATTTCCACCAATTAGGTATGGTGGAAATTATGGTGGAGGTAGAGAAAGTATGGCTTTGTTGTGTGTATTTTACATATGTGTATATTATGCACTGAATGTGAATATCTACAATCAAATGTTTAATGAGCACATATTATAGCATCTGTGTGTGATTGAAGGGTGTAGATGGACAGATGAGGGGAACTCTAAGCAGATTCCCTAACAGTTACAAATGTGGCTCTAACAACAACAACAACAAAATCATATAAATCACTTATTGGGCAAATGCATGAGTGTGTTACAATGTCTGTGGATAGTTTGGTGAAATCTCTGAGCTTAACAAAGTTGGGAAGAGACTCTTTAATGTTCAACCAATTTTCTGCTGGCAAGGTGCCTTATCCAGCACCCAGCTGCAGTATTACATTTTAACACTAACTGCGTTATTGTTTCATGTAGTTAATATCTGACAAACATTTATTTAGCACCTACTCCTTCAGGCATTTTTATGGAAGTGGGAATGAAGAGAGGTTAATAAGCATGACCCTTATTCCCTGATCTAAATAAGGAAAACAGATAAACAAATAATCACAGTGCAGTCTAATTGTTATTCTAATGGAGGTGTGTATAAATTGCTTTACTCCTGTTTTTAGCACAAAAAGAAGACTCTTTCTCCAACACAGCTCATAAATAAGAGCTGATTGTTCCAACACTGCTCACTGACTGCCCTGCTTTCAAGTTTTACTAACCCTCACCACAACACAGGCTACTAATAGCATAATCCCCATGTTGTGTCTGCCTAAACAAAGAAACAAATATTTGACAAGGTTATACCCAAAGTTTATTTCTTTTCCTTGTTTTAGATACACAGATAAGCCAGGCTTCCAATCACCATTATGTCCTGTGGATTTTATAATCTTATAGATATTCTGGTTGATAAACATTGTGGTTTTGTTATTTGATTTTTCCTAGTTGTTAACCATGAAGGGAAAATACAGCTTGTGTCTATCACATTAAACTTTTTTTCTTAACTAGTTATCTGCGCCCACATGTTGAGTTGTGGTTCTGTTCAGGGGAGGTTATAGCTTGTTGGCCACGTTCTTAATGGGTTGCTTGTTAGCTCAAGGATTGTGGCCACTGCTGTTTGGAAATGATATGTGTTCTAGGGGTAAAACTCCAAAGAAAAGTAACTTTTACTTACTAGGTTCGAAGTTTGAGTCAGGCTCCTATTATAAGTGAGATTTACTCCTTTCCAGAGACCTGTGGAGTGAGCATTACTGCTCTTGTTTGGCAGATGAGAAAACTGAGGAAACTCGGGGTCACACAGCGTCAAAAGATGTAACCCAGACTGTCTTATTCAGAAGCTTGTTGGGCTAAAGCCAGCAACTACAGGGATAAGGAAGAACCATACAGGAAGAAGAAATAATTATAAAACCACTATTAAATTCATCGAATGTCTTTGCTTCTTTCCCAAGGTGTCCTAGAAATCAATGTACTTTTGGCCCTCAGTTCAGTTTGCATTAGACCCCAAACTAAGATGCACATAGCTGAAGCAGGGTGGACAGTGAATTTAAGTAGGGGCACCCAGCTGTAAAGGACATTAGAATCTCAATAATACAGATAATGTTCTACTTGGTGTTACATCTTCCCCTCAAAAGCTGCTGCTTATGGCATTCCCAAAGACTCCATCCCTGAGTCAGGCCTGGGGACTGAGGTAAAGAGATTTAACTGTCCTGCTGTTCCTGAGCTTTCTGCCCCTACTAACTAGCCAAGCATCTTGAGAAGCACTAATTAGAGTGTGGACTCCAACATGAAATGTTAAAACTTGACTGTTCAATCAAAGAACAAGACAATGTTTTTAAACTACAAGTTATGATCCATCACTGGGTTATGAAATCACTTTATTATAGGCTTGTGGCCAACATTTATTTTATTTTATTTTATTTTTTTGCGGTACGCGGGCCTCTCACTGCTGTGGCCTCTCCCGTTGCGGAGCACAGGCTCCAGACACGCAGCCTCAGCGGCCATGGCTCACGGGCCCAACCGCTCCGTGGCCTGTGGGATCCTCCCGGACCGGGGCACGAACCCGTGTCCCCTGCATCGGCAGGCGGACTCCCAACCACTGAGCCACCAGGGAAGCCCCAACATTTATTTTTAAGTGGATAAATAGGATAGGCTAGTATGAAACAGAGCAGCACCCTGTGGTGGGGTCCCAGGTACAAATCCTTTCCATGCCCTCGATTCTTTTTTTTTTATTATTATTTATTTATTTTTTACTTTTTGGCTGAATCGGGTCTTAGTTATGGCATGCGGGATCTTTTGTTGCAGTGCTCGGGCTTCTCTCTAGTTGTGGCGTGTGGGTTTTCTCTCTCCAGTTGTGGCACGCAGGCTCCAGAGTGCATGGGCTTTGTAGTTTGCGGCACGCGGGCTCTCTCGCTGAGCGGTGCAGGTCGGTAGTGGTGGCACGTGGGCTTGGTTGCCCTGCAGCATGTGGGATCTTAGTTCCCTGACCAGGAATCGAATCCACATCCCCTGCGTTGGAAGGTGGATTCTTTACCACTAGACCACCAGGGAAGTCCCATCCATGCCCTCGATTCTTGCTGGTAGGAAATAGGCTTCATTCAGCCTCCTAGACCTTTCCTGAGCTCCAAAGGACAGATTCAAAGAGTTGTTTATCAGGGAAGGGATGCAGAAACAAACGAGGAGCAGTCAAGAAACAATAGTCCAGTCATGGGGCAGGGTTCTGGTTCCTCCTCAAGGAATATACGTAATAAAATAACTTTGAGTTCTTCTGCAGGAACTAAGGCCCTCACCTAGGTGGAGGATGGTAACTTCAGACTGAGCACAAGATTCCTGAAACACCACCCTGCTACCTCACCACCAACCAATTGAAAGAAAGTCTGCACACAGTGAAAGATAATGAAGACTTTGACCCCCCTTCACCAAATGATTCTTTCTCCCTTTAAAACCTTTCATGGTCAAGCAGAATCTTCAGTTGGTTTTAGGACATGAGGTCCACCTTCTCACCAGGTTACAACCCTCCTGAATAAAGCAACCTTTCCTTTTCCAACCAACACTTGCCTCCCAAATATTGGCTTTTGAGCAGCAAGAAGCCCAACCTAAGTTCTGTAACAAGTATAGAAAATAAAATATCAAAGCAAGTATAAGTATTGTATTTTAAACTTGTTTTAGGCCTGTGTGTCTGTACATGCATACATACACACACAGTGAATACATACATACACAGTACCTATAAATCTATAAATAGATGCCAGGTCACATGGGTTTGATATTATTTCTCTGGCCAAGTAAAAACTTATTTTATTAACCAAAATTGGAACAAGAATACTCACTAACTAGTTTCATTGCAATGAAGTAATTACTGTGTTCCTTTTATGATTGTGTACAGTGATATTTTATTGAAAATCAGCAGTTCACCTCATAACTACAGCAAATGAGTAATATTTTTAAAAATGAAAAGAACATTTTGGGTAGTGAAATTAAAGTTTTTTTTTAAGTTTCCTCCTTATTTCCTCTGTATTTCTAAGTTATCTGTAGTGAGAATGTATTCATTGTTTTTATAATGAGAAAAATTATGAATATATCTTTATAACCAACTAAGACCTCAATACTCTATGCATTGAAGAGGAAACTGTTTTTACCACAAAGACCTTAAAAGGGGCGGGGGGAAGCAAAAATTAGAAAAATGCTGAAGAATGTCCCAGAGCAAAATACACTTTGGTGGTTTTGTTTGTTGATAGGGCCTGTGACTGTGCAGTAAGCACTTGGTTGGGGACATTTTCTGCTGACTACTTCCAGCCAAAAAAAAAAAAAGAAGAAGAAAAAGAAAGAAAAAATAGTTCACGTTTAAGTACATTCAATCTATATCACTCCATGAATGTTTGAACAGCAGGCAGCTACAGTAAATTGTTCTCTAATTTAGACTTTTCCTGGTAGGAAAGTCCTCTCCCAGTGCCATTGCTGATAAAAGAGACCACTTGAAAGCATTCTCCGGCTGGTTAACCAAGGTAATTCTGAAGGGAGAATTTACAAGGCACCAGCATTAGTTGACTTTGCACAATTTGTTTTGGTCCTTTGGCCCTTTGAGTCATACCTAGGAGTTATTGAATCCAACTAAGTATGTTGTTTGATGCAGGCAGTAAAAGGAAATTAGGCAAAAAAGTATTGTACCATTCACAGCCAATTTCAATGTATTCTTTTCCAAAGTTCATTTGGTTTGAGAAACTTTTATTGCTATTGCAACTTTTTTTTTTTTTTTGCTACTTATCACCAAGAATCACTCTGTTAAGTGCCTTACTCAACACTCCAAACTGACTGGAATTGTGTGTTAAGAACAATATTGAAAGCAAAAAAAAAAAAAAGAAAAGAAAAGAAGGCAATAGTAACAATTAATCATTGCTAATTTTTAAGCACAGACTATGTATGAGGAACTATGCCAAGTGTTTCACATACATCATCTACTTAGTCTACACAATAATCTATAAAGTAGACACTCATCCACATTTCATGGATGAAGAAACTAAGGCACAGAGGGGAAGTGAGTATAGCACAACCTTGTGTGCCATGATAAGAACTTTGGACCTTGAAGATAATTTGGGTGAAGGTGCACAAGGTGGATCAAAAGTGAAAAACACCAAATGGGTGAAAACTAGTTGGGAGACCCATCCCCATAGACATTCCTGTTCTGCAGAATGGTAAACATCCTGAGGACTTAATGATCTTGTGTCTTTCTGCTTTGTCATCTTGTGGCAGTTTCATTCTTCCCTTTGCCCCTGGCAAATTTATACACCACCTCCAAGAGCTGGTTTTTGGGTCAGTTCCCCTCTGAAAAACTAGCTAACATGCCACTAACTTGTGTGAAAGGCAGAACAACATGAAAGCAAGAGCAGGGAGTTGAAAGTCAGACTGATCTGCTCACCCTCTAGCAAACTGGTCTTGGGAGACGCCTTAACCTTTCTGAGACTGTTACTGCAACTCTACAATGGGAATAATATTACCTGACATGCAAAGTGGTTGTGAAAATTAGGTGATACTCTTGCACTTCATAAGCCTCTATAAATAGTGTCTATTTAAGTAGTTTGTTATCTCAAAGCTTCCTCCCTTTCTCCCACCCCAAGGAGACTGAAATGGACATTCTCCATTTTCTCTTAGCAGTCTAATCCTCCCTGTACACAAACATTGCCACCTTAGGTTGAAATGACTTTGGCTCATGGGTAAAGGTCTGTAGCTTTCTCCTGCCTCAACTAGATTCTGCCTTCTTGCCCACTAGGCTCAATAAATATTTCCATATCCTAACCTCTAGAACCTTGTGAAAATGTTACCTATATGGCAAAAAAGATTTCACAGATGTGAAAGGATCTTGAGATGGGAAGATTATTTTAGATTACCCAAGTGGGCACAGCATAATCACAGGCCCCTTTTAAGAGGCAGGCAGGGTATAAGAAGAAGGGTCAGAGGTGACAACAAAAGTAAAGGTTGGAGTGATGTAGTTTGAAGATAGAGGAAGGGACCAGAAGCTGAAGAATGCAGGTGGCCTCAAGAAGCTGAGAAAGACAGGACATAGATTCTCCCCTAGAACCTCCAGAAGGAATGCAGCTCTGAGGACACCTTGACATTAGCCTGTAAGCCCCATTTTGGACTTGTGATGTCTAGAACTGTGAGATAATAAATATGTGCTGTTAAAGCCACTGAGTTTGTGGTACTTTGTTACAGAAGCAAAGTAACTAACACACCCAACTTTCAATGCCATCATTTCTTCCTAAAGTATAGTAGTGTCTTCTTAAAGCATAAACGAAAATACAACCTGTATCTCTCCTAATTTCCACGGCTGTTTAACACACAATCTCAATATCTCCAATGTTAAGAGATTCATGGAACAGTGGTAAACTGCAAATAAGGTTTTACTGAACCCGAGAATACTGAGGAAAAAGTCTATTAAAGACATTTTCATGCTTAGAGCAAAACTCATGGTATATAAATGGAATGTAATAAGAACCAATTCTGTAAGTTTGCGAAATGTGGGATTTATTACAGGCAGTAACATGAGTACAAGAACTGTTTTTACCATTTCATTTTTGTTAAATGTCAGCATTATCAAAGGATCAATAAAGAGTACAATATTTTAATGTAATGCTCTGGAAAGTACCAGTATATTTCCACTAAGTAGTAGAGAATTCTAGTTTCATTTTAATTAATTTTCTATACTGGGGTAAAGTATAAATCTTAAGGAGGTAAAAGCAGAGTCTACTTTATTTACTTAATTTTTTTTAAAAAAGCAGCCCAGAAAACTTAAGTGCAATTAATATTTATTGGCAAAGCTAACCAAGACATTATTATGTAAATAAGTAGTTATTAAGTAATACAATCCTGGAAATATGCAAATATATATCAGCCAACATACAACACCAAGTAAAACCAGTCTTTATTAAACCAAACCTTCTTTCAAAATATATTTTTGCTTAAAATTCTGGAGATTTTCTTTATATGAAATTGTGATATGTCAACATTATTTCTTTCCTCTATTAATAAATATTGACTATACCACAACTTCATTTATTTTGTTTATGTAGAATTTCAAGGATAATAAAATCATCAGATGAGTTTTCCGCAGTTAGATTGAAAACGAAAAAAAAAAAAGAAGAAGAAACGCTTTATATAGCAAAAGTACAGATTTAGGCAGCCGACTCTTCAAAAGTACAGATTTAAGAGCTAACTCTTCAAAAGTTTCTTGATTATTTTCTTATACAGAGGATTCTGCGGGTCCAGGCAAATTTTCCTCCCATCCTTCAGCGTAGCTCTGCCAGGGAAAGAAGAGGCGCGCCTTTCGGTCCTTGGGTTGGAATTTGGGATTAGGCTGGCGGGAGGCGGGTGGAGAGGGGCGGTAGGGAAGGGGAGAGGAGAGGCCAGTGAGCACGAAAGGAGCGAGTGCAACGACTCACATCAGTTGGGGGCTGGGGCAGTGGAGCCCAGCCCCTATCACCTCCAGGCTGGAGATGCTCCGGGGATGGACCGCAGAGGTGGTCTTCACACACACGCAGCGCAGGTCTCCAGCTCCACCTTCAGAGTCTGCTGCGGGTGGGGCGGGGACAGTGGGGAGTGACGACTCTGTGAATAGCCAGAGGTACCTTAGGGATCTTCTCGCGGCGTGGCGTCTGACCTTCACTTCCTCATCCACAAACCAAACCTCCCTGAGAAAGTGTCTGACTGTCCAGGTGGTGGAGCGCAGCGGGGAGCACCTGGCACAGCGCCTGAGCTCCTAGCCGCGCTCGGTCAATCACAGCTGGGAACCGAGACGGGTACGGACTCCTCTCCAGCCCCGGGGGTTCCAGCACTCTCTCCCCGCCGCCCCCGACCTCCCCCAGGCCCTGCTTCATCCAACTCTCACCTTGGGCGAGAGCGACGGCTAGTAGGAGCAGCAGCCCGGGGCTGGGCCGCGGGCCGGGGGCGCGGGTGCCAGCTGCCAGGCTCATGTCGCAGAGATGCCAGCAGGAGCCGCGAGCGCAGGGGCAGCCCGGGCTGGCGCTCCGCAGACCGGTGGTTCCCGAGACTCTCAGGCCGTTTTATACCCGCTGTGGGTCAACTTCGTCGGAAGCCTGGGGTTGAGGATGGAGAACTGCGGTGCGGAAGCTGAGACACTTCTGCAGAGTTGGGCACTGGGCAGCCAAGATTAGGGCAAAAGGAAAAGAAGCCAGGGATCAGCAGTCTTGCTGGGAGCTGGTAGCAGGATCCAACCGCTACCCTGAATTCATATAATACATGCACATTTGTGCAGTTAGAAACGGTACTTTAACCTTATAAAAATATGTTTTCTTGGTTATGTGCAAGAGTAGAGTTCTCTGTAGTCACCGTGTTGCAGTTGGTACAGCAGGAAAGTTTGTTTCCTTCTCAACTCTCAACTGCCTCATCAAGAACAAATACCATATGCTAACACACATATATGGAATGTAAGAAAGAAAAAAAAAAGGTCATGAAGAACCTAGGGGTAAGACGGGAATAAAGACACAGACCTACTAGAGAGAGACTGGAGGATATGGGGGGGGGGGGAAGGGTAAGCTGTGACAAAGTGAGAGAGTGGCATGGACATATATACACTACCAAACGTAAAATAGACAGCTAGTGGGAAGCAGCCACATAGCACAGGGAGATTAGCTCGGTGCTCTGTGACCACCTAGAGGGGTGGGATAGGGATGGTGGGAGGGAGGGAGACACAAGAGGGAAGAGATATAGAGATATATGTATATGTATAACTGATTCACTTTGTTATAAAGCAGAAACTAACACACCATTGTAAAGCAATTATACTCCAATAAAGATATTAAAAAAAAAAAAAGAACTGCTCCTTCACTTCTGCCTTTCTTGTTAATTACCACTGAGTGAGTTTGGCAGGTGCGTTTCTTCCAGATGTGCTGTTTGTCATTGTTTTCTGCTACTAAAGAGTTGAATTTGGTCTCCAGGTGATGACTTGCTTCCAAATTTCACGTGAATGTGGAAAGTTTCCTCAGTCTCTTGAATGGGATCCACCTGGCTCTATCAAGCATCACCCACTATACTCTAGGAAGCAAGCTCAGTTAGCCTCATCTATCCTCTTATTCTGAGAAAAATTGTAACGGTAATGTTTGGATGCACACTTTCTATAAAAATTGCTACCTGGATGTTTCTCCATTCTGCTCAGGAAGAAGAGAGGTCAAGGAGAGTTTTCAGGCCATATCTCCCAGTACCTGCTGCCACCTGGCCAGTACAAGTGACAGGGTGAGATGGGCTGCACCGTTGGCGGGAGTAGTGAAGCTCTCAGGAGGACACAGAGCATCTGGGAGTTGAGTGTGTAAAAGATGCAACAGAATTCTGCACAGAAAAGGTCCAGAGATCAATATAGACCATCTTCCCTTCCCTGAAAAAGAATGACTTTGGCTCTTGATCAGGGCAAAGCACACCCTCATCTCAAAGCCAGAGGCTCCCTGTCACACTGATTAACAGTGGTGGAGGGCCTCAGGAGCCCACTGCATGGAACTAGCAGACCTCTTTTTTTTTTTCCCCCCCCGGTACGTGGGCCTCTCACTGTTGTGGCCTCTCCTGTTGTGGAGCACAGGCTCGGGACACGCAGGCTCAGCGGCCGTGGCTCATGGGCCCAGCCGCTCCGCGGCATGTGGGATCTTCCCAGACCGGGCCCCGAACCCGTGTCCCCTGCATCGGCAGGTGAACCCCCAACCACTGCGCCACCAGGGAAGCCCTAGCAGACCTCTTAATGCTCAGCAGGACCAGATTTCTGCAGGGATATGGAATTTAGTTCCTGGGCCTGGAATGTGCTTTCTCTTACTCTCCCACCACCTGTCTTTTCAGCTGGCTAGCTCTATTCATATTTCTGGTGTCTGCTTAAATATCACCTCCCCACAGGGGCCCTTCCCCGACAGTTAAAGCTACTTGTTTTCCCTGTTGTCTTGTAACACCCAGTGTTCCTCCTATTTCTCACAGCTCATACAAACACAAATATATGACGTACACACACACATGCATATATATTTAAATGTGTTTAAAATGGTTTCTCTTCCTAAATGGAAAGCTCCGTGTGGTGAGAGATAGTACTGTCTATCGCTATTCTAGCTCCCTGGAAGGAACTCAGTATAAAGTACTACACTAGTGAAGATGATAAATGTTGAAAACGATAACGATGAGGCTTTGACGTGTTCATGTGTCTGTTTCTTTGTGTAGTTGGAGCATACCTCTATATGAACTTGTGGTTGTGATTATTTGTCAGCCTGTCTGCCTCTCCCACCAGACAGTACTCTCTTCAATGACAAGTCTCTGTGACTTATAGTCTTTGAATATCCAGCATCCGTGCAATGGCTGGTACAGCATGTATAAGTCATACATGTTTATGGAAGTGAAACTTGAGATCCCAAATTGGGTTATCCCAGAGGGAATGGATAGGAGGGGTGGTTTGGCATATGGATGGGCAACATACTGGATTTGTACAACCTTACCCCACAGATTTCAATATTTGCAGTATAAAGGAACCCAGGGAGTAGTGACAATTCATTCATTCTTTCTCTGCATCTAAATAGAATAATTCAATATGTGCACACAAAAGTAAGAGATATATGCATTATGCAGGAGGTATTAGCCTAGTGTAAAACTGTGTCATGTCTCAAGAGGTGGCCCTGTTGGATTTCAGTAGGAAACCACTAGAGAAATGAATGAGATGCTGAGCTATTTTAAATTATTGGAGAAAAACTGATCACCACGACTGCAGTCACCATTTACTGCTTTATTTATTACACGTTTATAGATGCATGTTATTTGTTAACTATTACTTAATAAAAGTATTTATTTTGTAGATAAAGCATCTAAGGCATTAAACCTATAATAGTGAGGAGATAATAAAAGGAAACCTAATAATGCAGAGATTGTGAACTATGTGCTTAATACATGAGTGCTCCCCAAGGTCCATGTGCAGTTTGGGATAGATGAACTGATATCTTCTCCTATAACCATCATAGTATGTGCAGTATGCTATTTACGTATCAAGTCCTATTTTCCGTGTCAATAACATTATGTGATATATAATGTAATCTCTTAATTAGAGAGAGAAAAATCAAGCAAAGTGATATGGTATGCGGTTAAGAGCACAATTTCAAATTGCCACTCTGTCACCTACTTAGTTTTGTGATTCTGAGGCAAATTTCCTAATCTCTTTGAACTTCGTTTTTCTTCCCTATAACACTAATGGTAATAATAATAAATACTAACTAAATTGACATATGGGTTATTGTGTGACATTCATTATCTTCAGCACTTTGAATTTATTAACTGTTAATTTCACATCAACTCTATGAGATAAGCAATATTATTATGCCATTTTAGAGATGAAGAAACTTAGGCACAGAGAGGTTATGCAACCTGCCCAAATTTACACAGCTGGCAAGTGGTGGACTAAGTTACCCTCTCTTTAGAGGACGTGCTCTTAACCAGATCATAGCTATCTTGTAAGAATTATTTAATTCTTTACAATTATTTATTTGTAATGCATGCAGAACAATTATTTTGTCTGGACTATTAATCTTATTATTAATATAACTCATAATATTAATAGTTATTAATAAAGTTTAGCTATTACTATAGTACATTAAAAATAGCACGTATCATCAGCTAGTGACTTTTGTTGGCCATATTGTTAAATACCAAAGTTTAAAAAAATAAAAAGATAAGGCTTTTTTCCCTAATAATTCTGTTAAAAGTAATACTATATGACAACAAAGCAATAATAAATTTGATTTTATATTAATATTTCTTTAAGAATAGTATGGGTGTAAATTAAAGAGATTAGACATTAAAGAAAGTTCTTTTGATTGTAAAATAACAGTTAGTAGCCTGGCAAAGCTTAAATTCTCTATCGTGTTTATTTGCAAGGCTGATTCTCATACTGAAATGGTTACCATCTAGATATTTAGTAAATGCAAATATGTACAAACATGTCAGGGTAAAACATTCAACACCAAGTAGAATCTGTGTTGTTATTATTATTATTGAAAATACTATCATATATTATTAAAAATATATATGTTATCATATATCATCATATATTTTTTGCTCTACTGGTATTAAATATATCCACTTTAAAGTAAATAACCACTGCTTACAAGACTCACATTCTACAGCTTTATTATTTTTAGGATTTGAAGGCTAAAATAAACATTAGAAAAATCTTTCAGAGAATGTTTTGAAACAAGACATCCTAGGACTAAGACAATGAAAAACACTATTTAAACACTATTAATATATAAAGTGCCTAAATATATTAATAAACATTTTTTGAGCAAGTGTTCCACGCTGGGCCTTGTGTGGTTCCTAATATCACTGACCATTATGGAATCATCATGGGCACATCTAGTCTAACAGTACAGAGGAGCAAGATAAGTTAACACGGCTGTATTTGGAAAGAAATTTTTAAAGAGGAAATGCAAAACACAGTACCACATTTAGCCAAGAGTTAGGGAGTAAACCATGCATTTTGAAACTAGCCTTGCTTACTTTCTTTTTTTATTAACTTAAAAATTTTTAAAGTTACTTTCCATTTACATTTATTACAAAATATTGGCTCTATTCCCCCTGTTGTACAATGCATCCCTGAGCCTATCTTACACCCTAGCCATGCTTACTTTCATTTTCTGTCTGTCATCTATTAATTAGCCATCTCAGAACAAAATGTGACTTTTTGCGACAGAACGGAAAACACATCCAAAGCTTCATACGGTATTACTCAGTATCCTGGATAAATAAGAACTCTAGAAAGCCAAGACCTCAAACTTTTATCCTTCTTGGGAGATAAAATGGTTTGACAGAAAGCGAAAAGATTAAGCAGCTGACGCACCATCTTCCAATATTTTCTGGACTATTTTCTTGATTCTGGGAGCTTCTGGGTCCAGACAGATTTTCTTCCCATTCTTCAACATTGCTCTGCAAGAGAGAATAGAATTATCCGAGAGCATCCTGGCACACTATCAGAAGGAATCCAACAGTGTCGGTAGGGATGGAGGTGAAGGGCTTCCTTAGTGAGGCAATACTGCAGAAGCAGAGACTTACATTACTTCGACTTTGGTGCAGTGGGGTCCTGCCCTGATCACTTCCAAACCTTGGATGTTACTGGGATGAATGCCAGAGGTAGTCTTCACACATGAGCAGCGAAGTTCAATGTATAGCGTTCTATCCATACTTTTAGCTAGGGTAGAAGGTGTGATTCTATGAGTGGTCATGATTATCTCAAGGATCTTCCCTATTGATGGGTATCTCTCTCACAAGGCCATTGCGAGTCTGATCGGTAAACCTTTAGTAAAGTACCCTAGCAGAATTCCTGGCACATGAGTGCATCGCCTCCATTTACAGTTATTCATATAATGCCCTTCTCTAGTCCCAGGAGCATCAGGACAGTCCATCCCCCAGATACAGCTGCAGCAGAAGCAGTCTCACGTGCAGGGAAACAGAGACTCCACCTTCAGCTTTCCCTAAGTTTCTCTTACGTTCTCCAGTGGTGGAGGGAACCAGCGTGGTCAGAAACAGTGACATCGGCAGCAACACCTGCAGGACAGGAAGTGGGATGGCCCTGGTACAGGAGGAGGTGGTGCTGCCCCTGAGGCTCATGGCAGAAAAGACTGAGTTAGAGTTGTTAGCCTGGGAGTCTGCAGCTAAGTCGCTTTCACAGTCTCCTGCTGTCTTTTATACACACTCCCTCAAGACCAGTAAGGAGAAAAAGGATAGGGATGGGGGAAGTGAGGGTGTGTGGTAATATATGTGTAAGAGTGGTCAGGTTGTGCCCAACCCAGATAAATGCCAGGCAAGTCAAATTCCTGCTAAATTTTATTTTAAGCATCCCTGCACACTCTCACTCCCCACTTCTCCATATCCATCTCCCTTACACATATTTAATACTCTACTTAGGCAAGAACTAGACTGAAATATTACATATATTTTCTTTGTATAATTATGTAATATGCCCTGCCTTTCCTATAATGCAATTTAGAGGCCTTATAGACACTTTATGTGTATCCGAAAGCATAAGTATGCGGCCCTCGAAAAAGAGAGTTATCTTCCCTTTCCGGTTGCCAGGGAAAGCAGATGTTCCTATCTTGGTTGTTGATAAGTATTGGGATTCATTTGGAGTATGTGGATAAAATAGAAGCCAATTGCCATCAAAGTCTCACTTTGCATATTAGTTTATGGGCTTCTTTCTGTCTTCCAAATATATTATCTTTTGTAATTTTATCCAGAAACTAGAAGTAAACTCATCCTCCTTTCTGTTATAAAATAAACTACTTTTTTCTATCATCTGAGTATACCCTAGAAAACAAGGCCCAGAAGCTTTATTTTTCATTACTAATCTAGCTGAGAAATGTATAATACAATTCACTGTAAAAGATTCATAACCTGCAGATGCATGTGGGATAAAGCATGCAAGTTCCTCTTCATCATTACTCCACATTCCCGGTCTCCGATGGTAACCACTGGTAACAATTTGGCACTAGTTTTCTATTCTCTCTACATTTATATACACACATATACATATAAATAGAGCCACACACATAATATTGGGTAACTTTTTGGCCAACCCAATACATAGAGATAAACATATAGAGAGGTAGACATAGATTTTTTAAATATAAATGGGATTATTATATAGCTTTTGTCCTTCAAAAATATGTCTTCAGCATCCTTGCATGCTACCTCAGTGTCACTTTTCCCCATTCTTTTCAATGTCTGCATAACATTCTATAGCATGGGCTCTTGTTGTTCAACTTCTGTCCCATTGGTGACCTTGAAGGTGTTTCCATTTTTGAACTTTTATATGAATTGCAGTAACATCTTTATTCCTCAAGTCTCAGACACCAATTAAGGGTCTTGATCTCAAACCCCACATGACAAAGCCCTGCAGCTATGCAGAGATAGACCTGCACATCCCATACTGGCTTGCATATGCTATTGTCTGGATCTCTGCCCATCTATGAGACCTGCTTCCTCAACAGGACTGTACACATTTTTTTAAGGTTTTTAAAATAACGTTTATTTCTTAAAAGTTAACATGTGCATAATAGGAAACCGAAAAACACAAGAAGCAAAAAACAGTCATCCATAATCACAAGCAGTTTACTGTTTGATGCATCCTTCTAAATCTCATTTGTGTATCTACACAACTAAGCATCCATTTTTATGTAATTCAGATTTTACAGTTATGTATCATGCTTTTTCACACATCATGAATATTTACCATTTCAAAGTCCCACAGCTATATGAGTATTTTTATAACCAAGAATACACTACATCAACTCAATCTGGAAGGAAAAAAATATAATCCTGCCTTTCTTGGCAATAAAAATTTCACAAAAGACAAAAATGGCAACAGGCCTTTAGGCAGATATTGGCAGACTTATGATTAAAATACTACATTCCCTTAATGTTAAATTAAAAATGAGACATAACACAACAGAGTACACAAAGCATAATGCTTCTAAGAGGATTCATTATCTGATTTAAACAATTAAAGTATTAGCAAGGAGGTATGTTTCCATTGACTTACTTAACAATATATTCCTATAGCACAGCCAAGAGATGCACACACGTCAATGGTTATCATCAAAATATAAATATGAACACACCCACATACATCCCTCCCTTTATACTTCCTTCTGCCCCTCTTCTGCCAACCTAATGAAAGAGTCCTGACGTATATTTCTGAGACTGTTTAACCATTCCATGTCCAAGGTGCTGCTTTTTTTTAAAAAATCAATTATAACAAAGATATTTACAAATTGGTTAATTCACTAGCTCTACTTTTTTTTTTTTTTTTTTTTTTTTGGTACGCGCAGGCTCAGCGGCCATGGCTCACGGGCCTAGCCGCTCCGTGACGTGTGGAATCTTCCTGGACCAGGGCACGAACCCGTGTCCCCTGCATCGGCAGGCGGACTCTCAACCACTGCGCCACCAGGGAAGCCCACTAGCTCTACTTTTTATCCTACATCGTCACCTCTGGTCATCTAAAAAGCTTAGATGTTGCAAAGTAAAGAATGAACCTTGTCCACAATAAACATAGGTACTTTACAAAAATGCACATATAGCCTATGGTTATAACCTAAAACTGTCTTCTAGACATGGAGATATTAGCCAAGAGCCCTTCCTTTCACCCTTCCTCTTACCCTTCCACCAGCATTTCAACGACTAAGTACAGGACTACATCTAGCTCTAAGAAGTAGATTGACATAGACACTCCCAGAAGACACAGCCCTTCCTAAAAAACAACAAAAGAGCATTTATAAAGGGATTATTTTACTACCTCTATTTTTAATATATTTTGGGCATTAGGACTTGTTTATTCTTTAATGCACAGCAATATTAACTGAAATGCACAAGTAGTACAATGGTTAGACAATCTGAACGTCTAGACTCATGGGCACAGAACCCCCCTCTGTACGCTTTTGAATACAGAGGCATGTCCAAGGTTTCTTTGAAGGCCTCGTGTATCCTATAACGTGTAAGGTAACACAATATACAGTAGGTCTTAGCTAAACAGTGTTAGTGAATAAATCAATGAATATGTATCACTAAAGGAAAGTTTCGTTTTCATTTCTAATCAGTCACAATTCTCAAATTAGACTTCACATGGCCCAAAGTACCTGTGGTATAAAAAGGTGATTTGGAAGGCTGGGCAATAAGGATGAGGCCCCAGACACAAGTTGTCTTCCTTTCACAACTATGTCCAAATCTTACACAATATTCAAACTTCCCATTTTCTTTTTTTCTTATTTATTTATACCTTTAAAATTTTAGAAGAAACTCTTAAAATATTAAATGTATAAGATTACTTTTTATCAAAAGAATGACTGCAGTAAATGATTTCCAACTTGTAAAAAATTTTAAGCCAATTTTTCCTGTTGTTTAGCAGTTACTGACTATGCCTACTTAAGTTCTTATTTCCTGTTTTACAATGTATTCCTTATTTTTCTCCACCCCATTTGCTTTCTTCTTATAACTTACAGTCTAGCAGTAGAACATATTAAATTAACCTGATTTTCCACCTCTCCCAACCCCAAAATTCATAGTCTAGCAGGTAAGCTTAAGGAAAATCTTAAGCTGAAAAAAATTAGTATCCTTCTAAGAGTGACCATGTGAAGTGAATTATAGAAAGAATTTCAACAGGAAACAGAATCAGGAGAGCAAACTTCCTTCTGGTTCTTCCTGAGTGATGATGGTATAGCCTTTCCCCATTATTGTGATTAAACTGTTGCTGATTCACAAATCAGATATGTTTGTATTCAACCATAAGCTCAAAACAATTTCCACAGCAAGATATAAAGTTTTTTGGCATTATTCATCATATCATTCTTTTTCTGTCCATCCCACCTCTCCCCTCTGCAACACGTGCTGTTTACTATATCTGTGAGTTTCACCGTACGCTTCCCCCTTCCCGACCCCCATACAAACACTATCCACATTTCCTTCCTGGTTCACTTACTAAAATTAGTCAAATGTTCCTAATCCTTTTGGGGAAACTATATGGAAAGTCTTCTGAGCTAATGATGCTACTTGACTTAGTTGATACCAGGAAAGAGGTAGGCATGTAGCACAGGATCATCAACTCATTGTCTTAATCAGCAAGTGTATTTTGTCACAAAAGACACATGGACAGCAAGGTTTGTGAGGAAGTATTAACACATTTCTTGAGTCACTAAAATTTCACAAGCCTATTAGTTAGCATGTGAGGTAAATAACGTTTTGCTAGTTTTCATTTCTTCAATGTATATTAAGTATCTACTATGTGCCGGGCATTACAAAGTCTCTTTGCTGTGTGACTTAGTCATTTAACTACTTGTTTTTTAAAAGTGAGATCTCAAATATTTGTGCAAAGCAATGGGATATAAATACTAATTTGCTATTACTACTACTACTATTGCTAACTGCTATTACTGTCACATGCATGATTTTCTTGGATTTCCATGAAGAGAAACATAATACTGACATGAATAACCTGACTATACAGAAATGGGTAAAAAAATATTTTAAAATCAGTTATTCAAGCAAAAGAAGTTACTTTATGCAAAGTTATAACTTCAGAGAATGCTAGAAAATTAGTGCCAGAGGTTCTTGGGTTTAAAAATAACTTGACAGCTTTTTATGACTCTTACTTTGTCACCCTGGGTTTTTTTTTTTTTGTGGTAAGTTACTTTATCTCTTTTTCCTTTAAGTCATTGTCTTATAAATAGCAGTGTCATTCAGGAAACTAGCAAGTTTTCTAAGACTCAGAACAGAACTTATCTGTTAGCTATTTTAAAAGAAAATATCTAGAGACACTGGAGGAACATTAGCCTTTAAAATTAAAACATATTAATTCTGCATTAATTAAAATGTTTTGAACTGACATCTCCTAAATATAAAGGGGATAAGCCACTGCCTACAAATTAGTAATAAAACAACGGGTACACTAGGGGCAGGACAGGAATAAAGATACAGTTGTAGAGAATGGACTTGAGGACACGGGAAGGGGGAAGGGTAAGCTGGGATGCAGTGAGAGAGTGGCATGGACATATATATACTACCAAATGTAAAATAGATAGCTAGTGGGAAGCAGCTGCATGGCACAGGGAGATCAGCTGGGTGCTTTGTGACCACCTAGAGGGATGGGATAGGGAGGGTGGGAGGGAGGGAGACGCAAGAGGGAGGAGATATGGGGACATATGTATATGTATAACTGATTCACTTTGTTATAAAGCAGAAACTAACACACCATTGTAAAGCCATTATACGCCAATAGAGATGTTAAAAACACACACACACACACACACACACACAAAAACAATGGGTACAGAAGATCCTAGAGACGATAAAATGGAGGGTCAGTTTGTTAAAGCACTTTAATCAATAAATTGAAATACTAGCCAACAAAAGCTTTCCTCTAAGTGTTGAAATTTAATATGTCTTCTGTATAACTCTGAGTGCCCAAGAATGATCCAGACCTCAAATACTCTGGCACTAATGTAATTGAGGCTGTGTCTTATCCAGGGGTGAGGCATGGTGTGGGGAGTGGAGGGAGAGGGGGGAAGGTGAAAGAGCTGATGGGGAAATATCTTCCTGGGTGCTGTTATACAGGAACAATGCAAAGTTTTGCAAGCCTGTGGATTTTCATTTTAATTATATTGATTGTTACTATTTGCTGAACATCAGATGGCTGACCATCCTTTTCTGATCCTCTTTTACTGCATAACAAGCCAACTCCAAACTTAGTGGCTTGGACAAAGGTTTGTAATTTCTGATAACTCTGTGTGCTAATGAGGGGTTCTTCTGTTTTCATCTTGCCTGAGCTCACTTGAGTTGGTGTGGTCAGAGGACAACTGGAACGGCTGAAAAGTCCAAACTGGCCTCTTCCACGTGGCACGTGTTTCGTGCTGGCTGCTGGCTGAAATTTTTTCTGGGGCACCTTGGTCCTCCTGTTCATTCTCCTCTTTTAAGAAGTATCTTTATATTTGTCATGAATAAATGAAGAAGGAGGAAGGAAGGGAGCAGGAGTGAGAGAAAGAGAGAGAGAAGGAAGAGGAGAGCAGGGAAGAGAGAAAAAGACAATGAAAGGCAAGAGCCTTCCACTTCCCTCCCTTCCCTTCCCGTTTCCTTTCCTCCTCTGCTCCCCTCCTCGGCCCCCCCCCCCAGCCCCAGAAACCATGATGCACCTCCAGGATGCCCTTTCAGGATCCTCTGGAGGGTGCACCACACCTTTCTTCCTTTGCTGGGAAAGATGGCAGGAGATAACGCAGAAGAGACGTCCCCCCTGGGCATAGCTCACCGCCTGAGGGCGCTGTCTCACCCAAAGCTATGCCCACCCCCCAGGGGTAGCCCACATCTGATGGCTGGCCAATGGGCAGATTCAGAGGTCTGCCGCCTTGCCAAAATTCAGAATAACTGCAAAGCCATGCCAGCTCCAGAGCTTCTCACAGGGCCACCCGAATCTTCTGTCACACAGCAGCTCTTCCTCTGTCCACTGCTGCTTGCTTACTTCCTGACAGATGTTATTTTTTAGAGCCTTCCTCAAATTTCCTGCATGCAAATCTCCTCTCAGAGTTTGATTCTAGGCAATGCCACCTAAGACACGATTGCTGTCTCCCTCTCTCTCAAAATATCTAGTTCCTTTTCATTCAGCTTTCAAGAAAAGCTTTGTCAGAGAAAACTTTGAGTGTATTTGCTGCCAAAAGACCTTACCTTAGGTTGAAAGCTTCTCATCTTTGTGATCGCCGTATCATAAGGATCCTGCCCAAGGTCCAGTATGAAACAAGATTACCAATAAATGTCAATACCGATATTTGATGGATTAATGTTTATAGGAAGGGAAATACATCATACAACTTTATAATGTTGCCACATAATTGATAGAAAATATATAGAGAATATGAATGCATTGTTTCCAGAAGCTTCCTGAAAGAGACTGGTGGGAAAAAAAAGGTTTCTTAGAAGCACTAAAAATTAATCATTCACACATAGGTATAAAGAATGGTAATACATATGAGAAAAATTAAGGGTGCTTAAATGATTGAACCCTCAGTTTTCTCATTTAAAGAGGACCTTGAATTAGGAGGCTTGAGAAAGGAACTAACATTTATCAAGAAACTACTTTGTTCCAGGTTAGTCTTTATTGCCTGAGAGATAGATATTATTGTACTGCTTTTACAGATGAGAAAACTGAGGGATGGAGAGGCTAAATAAATTGCCAAAGTCACGTAGCTAAAAACACTCAAAACTAGACTTGAAATGCAACTGCTTTGACTTGCAATTCACCACAAACTACAAAGAAATATCATTGGCCTCTCTTGCTGGAAGTGAATCAAATCAACTATTTTTCTCTTTGTTCAACCCAAGAGGTGGGTCCGAAATAATCATCACACATTTATGTGGTAGTGGAAACACATCCATTAAGAACACGGATTTTTCAGAGGGCAGGGGATGTTCTTGCAATTTCTCAATATTTAAGAAATTGGACTCTAGACTTTGTGGAAACAAAGTTTTACACCTAAACTCTATGTCTTGCTACGTCATTATTTCACTTTACATATTTGAAGTATGAACAATCCTTGTCGGGAATATAATATTAATTTTGCTGACTAAAAGCCACTGAGGACCATCAGCCAAAATCAGAATCATGTGCACTGATGGTCCTTAGTAGTCAGGGAGGCTGACTTCCCCAGGCTGAAATCCCCAGGCATTTCTCCTGCCTGGTAGATTTCTCAATTTGTAACATCCAGGAAGGACTTTTGAAGTTATGAACAACCTTAGAATTACCCACAGCAACTCTTTTCCTCATGCAAGAATTAAAACTATGATAGAAAAACAAAGCCACTAGTCATATTTTATCATAGATCCTGTCATATCTTCAGGAACTGAAGGATTATGTAAATGTGTCACACCCAGAGGCAAACAAGAAAGTCTGGTAGAATGAAGGGCATTGATTGCACACTTGAAAATTGTTTGGATTGGGGGAGTAACATAGAGTAAATTTTAGCTGAGCATTTGTTCAATTCCCAGTGATTTCATATATGAGAATGAATTTCAGAGGGATAACAGAGTGAATATAGTATTTAGGAATTTAGAGGAGGAAAATAGAAGCTATATCCTTAGAAGATGTTCATTAGATTAATTTCCCCCAGATATGTTAGTCTTTGAGTTTGCTACTCGCAGGATCAATTGTAACAGCAGGATTGGTGAATAGTAGCTGTCACTGAGGTTCTTGTATAGGTTATACTTTGGTAATATACTGTGATCTATTTTATTTGTAGAACAGCCAATTATGGCATGAGCATGAAAAATATGATTTCAAGAATATTACAATAAGGTCTTATTCTATGATCTATAAACAAAATAAACTTATAAATCTTGCTTCTGGGAAAAACAGACATCTTGAATTATGGTAAAGAAGTAATCAGTAGTGTTTATTTCTTCACATAACTTACGTTTTGTCCATCCCAAAGGCATTTAATACGCTTTCATTTGTTATTATCACGCACTTACTCAATGAGTATTTTGGGGCTGATACAATAAATCAGGGATTGTTTAAAACACTGAAATTTGTAATTCAAACATTTATAGTAACTGTTTTTTTTTTTAGGATTAGTGTATAACTTATGGGTTCAAAGGGAAAAAATGCTATTTGAGAGAGCAATAAAATACCATAGAAGTTTAACAATTTTTAAAAAAAAATTGAGTTATTTTATGATTTTTTACATTGTTGAAAAAATTGTCAGCAAACTCATCTCTTTGAATCTACTCTAGGTTTTTTCAAATCTTTGTATCTCTGTTTCTCTCACACATATATTCTCTCTCTATTACATAGGTATATTAATATGTAATAATAGAACATTTATTAATCTAATTGATATTTGATATATATGGAAAGAGATGAAAAGATATAGAATAGCTTAGGTTAGATATAGATATGTTAATAATACATTAGCATATATTAATAAATACAAATACATGTTAATATAAGCATATATAACATAATTAATCCAATTGGGGGATGCGTGTATGTATACTAATTGGATTAGTCTCTTTCCTTTTGTTTTCTTGCTCTTCCTCAGAATGAGCTATTCCCATGAAATTGCTATTCTAATACCAGAGAGACAGTGGGAATTGTTTAGATCACTTATCTTTTAAAGCACCTACTATGTGCTAGGCACTGTCCTAGGAACTGAGATGAACATCATAAACATAGCCCTGCCCTCATGGAGCTTACAGTGAAGGTGGAACAGACACTAAATAAATGACCACATGTACATAGTCTCTATAGGCTCTACAGTCGTGTTGCTGACAAAATGCTATGAAGGGAAAGAACAAAATCCTATGACAGGATATAAAAGGGACTTTAATCTAGTGGGGGGAAGGGTCAGAGAGGCCATGAGTGACATGTAAACTGGCCTTGAAGGAAGGACGGGAGTTAGTCAGGTGAAAGTGAGGGGTCAGTGTTATAGGCTGAAGGGACTGCACATACCAAAGCTCTTGTTGGATTGCTTGTAGGCAAGAAAGAGAAAAGAGGGTAAAGGAATTAAAATTTATTCAGCACCTACCATGAGCCAGGTGACTGATTTTAGGACACTATCTGACAACCTGAGTTTCAGGAAAATTTATTAATTCATTAAAGTTAATCTGTATCAGGTATTGGGGATGCGGAGGTGAACGAAATATGGCAGATGCTCTGGGAGAACTCTAATAGAGTAGGGTAAAAACCCTTATAAGCAAGTAAAAGTAATGCAATGTTGGCTATTCACATAAATTCAAATGTTTAGAAGATACTATGGGAACAACAAAATGGAAACCACGAGTTCTGCTGGGAGTGCCAAGGAAAACTTCATGAGGGAGGTGTTGATTGAACTGAGCTCTGAAGGATGAATAAGCTTCCCCCTATAGACAGAAAATGGGAAGGACCTCCCCGGTAGAGGCCCTACCAAATGCAAAGGCCTGGACCTGGAAAGAACATGCCCTGTAAGGGAACTAAATTTTTGACTGCAAAGATGCTAGGGTAAAATGAAGTTGAAGTAATCAGGAGTCATGAAACAGAACCTAATTTGTCATACTTTGAAACTTGTGTTTCATGTCTAGGAAACAGGCAGCAGTAAAGGATTTAAGGTAAGGAAGGCTTATCTATTTGTGTTTTCTAAAGAACCCAGAGATTGTTGGTGCTGTGAATGAGGAACTGGAAGGAGAGTGAGCTTGGAAATAGGTTGAACTAATGCAAGGACATTGGGAAATGAGGGTCCTCTCTGCTAGCCGAAAAGGAGAGTGGTCATTTTTACAATAATGTAGAATTAAAGAGGAATGACATTTTTGTAACAGTACAATAAAGAAGAAAGAACTTGGGCTTCCCTGGTGGCGCAGTGGTTGAGAGTCCGCCTGCCGATGCAGCGGTCCCGGGTTCGTGCCCCGGTCCGGGAAGATTCCCACATGCTGCGGAGCAGCTGGGCCCGCATGCTGCGGAGCAGCTGGGCCCGTGAGCCGTGGCCGCTGAGCCTGCGCGTCCGGAGCCAGTGCTCCGCAATGGAGAGGCCACAACAGTGAGAGGCCCGCTTACAAGAAAGAACTTGAGTAAATTTTTTAAATCTTTTATTGTTTTTCCCAGAGAACAAAGGAAGTACCATAAACCATTGAGACTGCATTTAACAAGTGCAATTTTAACATAGTAAATGTGATGCATATGTAATTCTTTGTAACAAAATGGTCAAAACCTTTAAAAGATACAGTATAAGCATCTGCAAATCTTAGCAGGGCAGTGCTTTTTTTTTTTTTAACTGCATGATGAGTTTATATTCAAAGAGCTCAAATATGTTTTCAGAACTTTCAAAGTATAAATCATTGTTAAGTTTGCCTTTACTCTTTCTTTTTTTTTTTTTTTTTTTTTTTTATGACAGAAGGTAAGGGAAGAAAGGAAATACCACCCAAAAGCCCGTGGAGGGAGGCGGTGGCGAGTATACGTGGACAGTGGGGTGCTGCCCCCCATCTCCTTCCCTCTCAGAAACTTCCACCACCCATCACCTCCCTGCCACACGACCCCCCCTGGACACTTCTCATTCAAGGAAATCTCCCACGACCTACTCACTCAGGCCCGGGGGAATAAAGAGAGGGTCCCTACCCACCCACCCCAGCCCCCGGGACCGGGGGGCACGTGCACCTCTACCTGCAGCCAAGAGGAAGTGGCTGCTGAGCTGGGCCTGGAGGAAGGAACCAGCACCTTCTGGCTGCATCTCCTCATCTCCACCCTGCATCCTCTGAGAGGGGCTGCGAGAGGAGAAGCAGCCAGTGGAGTGTTGCTGTGACACCCGGCGGAGTTGGGGGCTGTCACTCACGCACTCACTCATCCATTCACCCCGTCAGTAAAGTCCTGCTGTGGGCCAGCCTCGGTGTAAGGAGCTGCTGGCAACAGGCTGACGTTGCTCTGCTGAGCTTGTGACTAAGACGGTTCCCTGGCTTGATGTGATGTTAGAGACGGCAGGAAGAGCCTCTTTCTTTTTTTAAACATGTTTATTGGAGTATAATTGCTTTATAATGTGCCTTTACTTTTAAGAAACTAAAAGGATGTATTTTTATAAAAACTAGAAATAAGGAATTTACCTAGTTCTAGCTTCTTCATCAATTCAAAACATATACTTAGAAATATAATACTATAGATACAATACTCCTAGTAAACTAGATAATAAATACCATAAAAATCAAAAGTTTAATGAGTAAGTCGTGACATTATGCCATACTAGGAAGACATCAAATATCAAAACGTATAGGAAAAGAATATATTAGTCCTTATAGAACTCATACATTTAGAAATTCTAAATAAGGAAATATATTCTACACAGGTAACTGTGTAATACATCCAGATTTCTAATGCAATATAACTTAAATAGCTAACCAGGGTCAAGAGTAAGAAAATTCTCTAACATATTCCTCAAGAAACAATACTAAAGCAGTTCCTATTTCATGAAAGAGTGAGAATAACAGTTTATCTCCGTATACAGCATTCTAATGAAATATCATTCACACATTAAAGACACAGCTTTTTCCATAGCACTATAAGAACTATATTCTAGAAGTACAATAGTCACCTTGAAAGATTAACAACCAGTGATTCTTGATTCACAATTTAGTTAATTGCCAAAGATTTCAGTAGCATAGCAGATAAAATAACAGCAAATAAGGAGCAGGAAATACTACGCTAAACACGCCATAAACTGAACAGAAAGCTGCAGGGACAAACATAGTTTCCCTCCTCTCATCTCTCTCTTATAGTGGGGAATTCATACAGAAACCTAACTCACTGGAGAAAATCAGCCCTTGCTTCTTGTCTTCACTGGGTCCAGAGATCCCCAGAAAACTCTTCTGCTGAAGAACTGGGCAATTTTTCCAATGCACGTTCCTTTCTCTTAATTTTTCTTGTTTCCACTGTTGGGAAAAGAATTACATCAGTATAACCAAATTTCCACACACCTGTCTACCCCAACTTGTTTTCAAAACAGAGTTGAGGATCAACAAAAAGCAAAGGGTGGGCTCAAAGTCTCTAGTAACAACAACAACAACAACAAATACATCTCAGCAGTGAGTTCTGTGTAACCTCCTAGGCAATTACACATGACATTTGTGATAAGGGTTTTCCCAGGACATTCTAGAACAACTTTCGCCCCTTCTCCCGAACATCCTATTTTTTTTCTAAGCGTAGTCTGGAATGTGGTTGCCAAATCCCACGTGGAGAATGAGGACTTTGAGAAGTCCGCACTCCAAGAGACATTCAGAAATCAAAAAGATCAAGGTGACAGGTACCTGTCCAACATTTTCTGGATGACCTTCTTGATCAGAGGAGCTTCTGGGTCCAGACAGACTTCCTTTCTGTTCTTCAAGGTGGCTCTGCAGAGAGAAAAGGAGGATGCGCCCATGAGCTGTGGGGGCTGAAGTCAGGGCTGGAGAGACATCCCTCTTGCCAAGGTCACAGTGGACAGCGCCGCGCAAGGAGGACTTACACCACTTCCACCTTGGAGCACTGCGGTCCTGGGGCGATCACCTTCAGATTACTGACCATTTTGGGATGAATCCCCGGTGTGGTGGTTAAGCACATGCAACGCAGCTCTCTCACTATGACCGCGACAGGACCCGCTGGGGTAGAGAGACACGGTTATGGGCAGGTTGCTGGGAGATCTCTTCCCCAGCCAGTCCGCCCTGGACATTTCCCCACGCCCAGGGCGCCGCGGCCGCCTGGCAGGCGGGGCCGCTCCGCCTGCCCGGTGCGTCCGGCTGGCTGTGAGCTCTCACCGCTGGCGATGGGCCCTGGCGGCGTCAGCAGCAGCAGCGCGAGCAGCAAGCACAGTGAGCCCGAAGGGCCGGGGATGCGGGCGGCGTGGCTGGATAGGAGTCTCATAGTGGCGAAGAGACTCAGCGAGAGGGGTTCAGGAGGGAGAAGGGGTGGGATTTGAAGCTCTAGAGCCCCGTGACTTCTTTAGGTCCTCCGCATCCCTTTTATCTGCACTCTCTCCTTCCTCCCGGCAGGAAATTCAATTTTTGGGATGCTTGGGAAATTCCCTGGACTGAGGCGGGGCGGGGTAAAGGGGGTTGAGTGGAGTGGGGTTAGTCAGTGGGGTTTGGGGAGGGCGGCTGGGAGCCGCTGACTGCACCCGTTCCGCAAGGGACGAGTCAGCTCGCCCCGCGGTGGATGGAGTTCTGCGCTGCTCCCGCTGGAAGTGAGAAGCAGTCCTGCGGAGACTTCATCCTCGGGGGCCAGCCTGGGCTAGCGAAAGCCAGCTTCTCCTGGGGCACAGAGTCTTCTCAGAGATGCCCGTCGTCTCCATCTAAACAGGAAGACTGGGAACAAAGCAGCCGGGAGGTTTGACTTTAGAAAGATTCCTGAAATTCCTTTCTAATTATTATTACTATTATTATTCAGGAAATGTAAGCCATGATTAAAACCGCCAAACTGCAAGACCTTGCACTCCTGCTTGCAGGCAGACCATTCTAGGTTCTTCAAATTAGTTCATAATTCTCTGGTCTTCAGCCAGCATTAGAAGCCAAGATTATAGGATGAAAGTACCTCTACTCCCACTTGAAGTCAGTGGGAGGAACAGATTCCAAAATCAAGTCTACTTACTAGAAATCCTATACTTAGTTTTGCAAACATGAGTGTCAAGGTGGTTTAACAAAAATCTTCAAAAATCACCCAGCAAATTGCCCTGGGAAATGATGCCTTGCTTTGCGCAGATCAATACACTATGGAAGTGGAAGATGTATGGTCTTGTTTGGGGGTGGAATGGGGAGGGTTGAGTGCAGACTAAAGCAATGCCACAGAGCCCAGCCTCTTAGCTATGGCTCCAGACCTTCCTAACTCCATGTGTAATTGACCCAAGTTGGAGAAGCTGTGGAGTCTGATGAGTTTAAGCGGCTCACCTGGAAGTTTGGTTCTAGGGATTTGAATCAATTTGGCAGCAAGACAGCACCCACTCTGGCTTCATTCAAACAACTTCATGGGAAGGAAGGGTGACTCACACACACACAGGCTTCTGGAACCGTCCAGCTTCTTGATCAGTGGTGTGGCCAAGCCTGTTTCCACAGTAACGTTCTAGTCAGAGTGAGCCCACAGCTGCGCCCTGAACCTGAGGTGTGAGGTAGCTTCCAGCTTCCTCTCTTTCTCTTCTCTGTGGAAACAGTTAGCACTCTGCAGTTTTAACGGCTGGGTCTTTCACATGTCTAGCTCCATGGCAGGCATGGCAACGATGTTGGAATGGCATGTAGGCTTTTTTTCATGGAAATATAACTAGATCCTATTCTGGATTGCTCTCAAGACTGTTGTCCTCACAGTTGGCCAGCCAAGGCAATCGGTAAACATGATGGCAATTGGAAACCAGTCATGGAACAAAATTCTTTTCCTTCTCTCTAGTGACCCTGGAACCTTTTCTTAACTCCTTCACACATCTTCCTTGGCAGGACATCACCTCCACTGGTGAGCAAGAAGGAGGTGTCATAGACCTTTAGAACTTTTAGTCCAGAAGAAAACTTTAGAAGTCCCCTAGTTGAAGAGGGCTGAAAGGTTTGGCCTCACTTTGTGGGAAGTTAAGTGGGAAGTTCTCTGTCCTGCACAGCTTTCTGATCCCAGCAGCATAATATCTGACTCAACTAATACAATTGTTCACCCTTCTGAGAAGTGGTGATCTGGGAAAATAGCCTTCAGATTATTATTATATATTGCCTTTTTAGACATTAGACTGTATCTAAAGACAAAAGCCTCACTGATATGGATAAGATAAAATTTCAAAAATGTAACTAAAAATCTTGGGCAATTAAATTCAATTTAACCACAGGGAATAAGCCATAGTATAAGATTTTGTTGGGGAAAAAGTGTGTAATGACTCAAGTAGGTTATTGACTTTTTATAAGTGTATATGTGTATTATGTGTGTGATTGTGTGTATGTGTGTTTAGGTTCCAAATAAGCTGTTTTAAATATAAAGGAACTTACGAATTAGTTTTGGCACCCAATGGCAAGATCATAGAAGGGTCATGAGATGTGGTTTCCAGTTTTTCTGGACACTCTTCTTACAGATGTGCATGCTTCACCTGGTTTGTACCCTGAATCAACTTACCATAGGTTGTTTACAGAATATAAGGCAAAAATAAATATTTCTACATCTGGCAAGCAAGTAATAGGAAGTCCCCCCTAGAAATTAGCTGTTGGGCTGCCCAACCTAATCAGGAGGCAGCAGGTAACTTAATCTGAGTTCTGATTGAAATCATTCGGGTGCATTGCCCATGTCTGGTTCCTGTCTAGGCATCCCTGATGTAGACCTTGTGCAAAGACAGATAGGAATGTGGATGGTCCAAAGACTCCCTGCAGTTGACAATGACACCAACTAGGAGGCAGAGCTCTTCAAAAGTAATTGCTTCTTTATTGCAAGTCTAAAGGGAAGCCATTTGCCCTGCCTGCACTGTGTACAGGTAGTATAGAAAGGCACTGTGTTATTTTTGTCCCAAAGTATAACAAAACAATCCACAAAATGACATCCTGATAGCCTGAAAAGTTGACTGTCAAAAGCAACTCAATTTTAGTCATAATACCACAGAGTAATGTAAGAAGAATTAAAACATTCTTGATGGTTTGCAGCTCTGAAAACACTTTCATGTTCATGATGTTTTGAGCCTCATATTGATTCTTTGAGGCAGGTAAGAAACATTTTCCTCTCCTCACTTTTCAGCTTGGGAAAGAAAGGCCAGAGAAAGAGTTAAGAAGCAGAAAATCCAGGATTGGAAGTCAAGCACTGGAGAATCCACCCCAAGAAATTTTTAATGGTTTCCAGATTACAAACCGCTTTCTTCACAGTACTGGCAAATAACCCGTGGCTCTCCACATCTGGTTAACTTTACTTTACCACTTTACTTCATTGCCCAATAATCATATGTTAAGGTGTTGAAATCCACAGTCTATCTACTCCTGGACTTTGAGGTCACAATGATGTCAAACATCCAAGAGGCTTTCAGGTTAACCAGCCTAATACTGTCACCTGCTTTCTAAGTCCTTCTCTTTCTTCAAAACCAAAGTCTTGTCTTCTCTGAGAAGGTTTATTCTGACAAAGCCAACTGAAATGAATTCCTTCCACTTTTGGTCCTTGAACAATCAATGTACTTGTAACAACTCTCTCCTGAGACAGAGTTGATTATTAATTACTCAATAACTTTTGTTTTGTCTCTCCCAAGTTAACCATAAACTTTAAAATCAGCACTGGGGATTTCCCTGGTTGTGCTGTGGTTAAGAATCCGTCTGCCAATGCAGGGGCACGGGTTCGAGCCCTGGTCAGGGAAGATCCCACATGCTGCAGAGAAACTAAGCCCATGCACCACAACTACTGAGCCTGCGCTCTGCAGCCCGTGAGCCACAAATACTGAAGCCCACTCCCATAGAGCCAATGCTCCACAACAAGAGAAGCCACTGCAACGAGAAGCCCGCACACCGGTATGAAGAGTAGCCCCTACTCGCCACAATTAGAGGAAGCCCGTGCACAGCAACGAAGACCCAACTCAGCCAAAAATAAATAAATTAAATAAATAAAAAAATAAACAAAATCAGCACTGATGTCTTATATTTCTCACATGACCTCCCATAAGTTCCAAGTTCAGTAGCAAGCAGTTCATGAACATTTGACAAGTAATGTTAACTTTTAAATTTTGTAGTGTTCTTTAAATTGCAAGTGGATCTTACAGTTAAGGAGGAAAGAATAGGGTGGTTTACTGTCATTAATCATTTGAACTTATCTATTTTGAATTGGCTTTCCCAATGTTGGAAATTTTTTCTTAACTATTCTTAGGGACTGTTCAGATGATATTTTCAGTCTTTGGAATCTGAACCATTCAAAAGAATGTTCAGAAACCAGCAAGATATTTGGTATTAAAAGAAAAGATATATATGACTAAGGTGTCAACCAAAATACATGTTTTATGTGACTTAGAGATTGTTGGAGATAAGTGATAAGGGAAAATTCTGATTAGGTTATACTGTGTTGAATGGTAACAGTGTGGGAATGTTGTTCTAAATTGATCTCTTCCAACAAATCAGAGAGGCCTTTAGTGATGTGATTTAGTATATGACTTAGGCCTTTTCAAATATTTTTCTAAGTTTCTATTTTCTCTTATATCCACTAGTCTTCATACTACCTTTAAGAAATGCTGTATATTGCAGTAAGAAAAGATGTGGACATATCATTATCAGGTTAAGCACATCAAAGATATCCGTATAAGAGTTTATCAATCAATAAGAGTTTAAGCGGAAAATAGAGTTACTTGCTTGCATGCAAAAGAAAAGGAAAAGGCCAGTTACTTTTGGCTTAACTTTGCAATATCAATGCAGTCTGTCTCCTTCCATATTGGGTTTGGCAGCCTAATGAAGAAGGGACATCATTTAGGGAAGAACTTTGCTTCAAAGTTGCCCCAGATTTACTGTGATATGTCAGGAATGTTTTCTCCCTTTTATCCATTATCTAATTTTCCTGCTGCCCATTTCAGATTAAATCTGCTTGAGAAGAAGTAAATGAATGAACTTTGAGTCTAAACTGAGCTAGGCTCCTACTAACCATAGGTAGGTTTTTCCTTGCCACCTCCTGGGTGTAAGGGGTAGCTAGTTATTTTTGTTCAGCTGTGCAAGCCTGGCCTGCAAAAAGTTTTCGTTGACAAGAGATGATAGATGGAAAAAAAAAAAGGGGGATGAGCATTAATGTTTTAAATGTTGCCAAAAGCCTTGGGCTTCTCAGAAATGGGAAGTATTCATTACTTTCTTCAGAAATTTAGTCTGGGCTCAGCAAGAAAAGAAAATCTTTCAAGGGATTAGCTATCTTAAATACCATTTTCTGAGAAGTCATGTGTCTGATATTCAGAGGTCCTTTCTGGAAGTTAGACCTCTAATACTGTGCTTAATGATGGTCATTTACTGTACTGTTTTTGAATACCGTGATCTTCATAACTTTTTTTAGGAGAATATCCACTTCTACATGAACTTACAGTGTCTTTCATTCTCATTTAATATATATTAGAACATAATTGATTGCTGTTTTAATAAGGATAATTGTGATGTACTTATATGTGTGTGATTTATGCATTTCCTAGAGAATCAAAACTCTCTTTAGCCCCCCTTGTCACTATTTGAACAAATAGCAAAGACTCAGCATTTGACAAGTATCGAAGACAATGTTCATGAACTTAAAAATCAAACACACACACACATACCACCAACAACAACAATGCTATGGTCTGAATGTTTGTGTCTCCCCGAGAATTCATACATTGAAATCCTAACCCCCAATATTGATGGTATTAGGAGGCCAGGCATTTGGGAGGTGATTAGGACATGAGGGAAGATCTCTCATGAATGGGATTAAGGTCCTTATAAAAGACGCCCCACAGAGCCCCCTTACTTCTTTCGATCATGTGAGGATACAGCAAGAAGGCACCATCTATGAACCAGGAAACAAGGTCTCACCAGACACTGACTCTGCCAGCATCTTGATTCTGAACTTCCCAATGTCCAGAACTGTAAGCAATAAATTTCTTTTATAAATTTAGGCCAAATAGACTAAAACAAACAATAACAACATCAACAAAACAAAGGTCAAAAGAGAAAAATAGGAATAGAACACATCTTATAGTGAATATTTGCCACAAATATTTTCCATAAATCTGATTATGAATCCCTAATGAATAACCACTTTTATGTATTTTTGAAATGTTATTTTCATAACACCTGGGAATTAGGAAATTGATCCCAGTGACATAAGAGGTGTTGCAATGCCAGACCAAAAGTCACAAAATCCTAGAAATTCTGGCTAATGACGGACTATGGCAACTTACTAACCCTTTGGGATTTTAAAGCATGGCTTCCCCTGGAGAGTAAATTGACCAGGCCATTAAGAAAATGTTTTGCTTTGAATCATTCTGGTTTAAAAAAAATTCAATTTTAATAAATCAGACTGGAAGTAATCTTCTTTGGAACAGAATGTTCCTTGGGAACAACTTTTATTTTTCCTTAATTTAAATTTGAGAACTAGACTGGTGAATGCTATGACCAAAGACTATGTCATAGAAAGAGAAAAATAATAGTGGCTAATGTATTAGAAATAGACGAAAGCTGGTTTTGCTCACAGTGTGATTATGCAAAAGTAGTTTTTTAAAATAATAAATGAAAGTTGTGAAGGTTTTATATGAAGTATATCCAATTAGCTTTCCATGATGGCTTGAAAATAAAATCATAACTTAGATTGAGGAAGTAAAATCCATGAAGGAAAGAATTGACAAACTGGACTTATATTAAAATTAAAACTTTCTGTTCTGCAAAAGACACTACCAAGAGAATGAAAAGTCAAGCCACAGACTAGGAGAAAATATATGCAAAAGATATATCTAATGAACGATTATTGCCCAAAATACTCAAAGAACCCTTAAAACTCAACAATAAGAGCACAAATAACATGATTAAATAATAAGAAAAAGATTTTAGCAAACCCCTTACCAAAGAAGATATACAGATGGCAAATACTATGAAATATTGAATATTATGAAAAGATGCTCTACATTATACGTCATCAGGGCAATTCAAATTAACAAACAAACAAACACAGTGACATACCACTACATACTTATTAGAATGACCAAAATCCAGAACACTGACACCACCAAGTGTTGATGAGGCTGTTAAATAATGGGAACTCTTATTCATTGCTCTTAGGAATACAAAATGGTATAGGCACTTTGGAATACAGTTTGGCAGTTTCTTACAAAACTAAACATATTCTCAGCATACATTCTGTCAATTGTACTCCTTAAGATTTACCCAAAGGAGTTGAAAACTATGTCCACACAAAAAACCTGCACACAGGTGTTTATAGCAGCTTTATTCATAAGTGCCAAAACTTGGAAGCAACCAAGATGCCTTTCAGTAGGTGAATGGATAAATAATTATATATCCAGACAATGGAAAATTACTCAGTGCTTAAAGGAAATGAGCTATCAATCTATGAAAATATATAGAGGAAACTTAAATGCATATTATTAAGTAAAAGAAGGCAATCTGATAAAACCATACATACTGTATGATTCCAACTATATAACATTCTGGAAAAGGCAAAACCATGAAGACAGTAAAAAAATCACTGGTTGCCAGGGGCTTAGGAGCTAGGGAGAGATAAATAGGTATAGCACAGAGGATTTTCAGGGCAGTGAGAATACTCTATGATATTATAATGATAGATACCTGTCATTATACACTAGTCCATCCCATAGAATGTACAGCACCAGAGTGAACCCTAATGTAAACCAAGGACTCTGAATTACAATGATGGGTCAATGTAGGTTCATCAGTTGTAACATATGTACCACTCTGGTGCAAGAATGTGATAATGTGGGAGGCTATGCATGTGTGGAAGCAGGGCATATACAGGAAATCTCTATACTTCCAGTTTTGCTGTGAACGTAAAACTGCTCTAAAAAAATAAAGCCTATTTTTAAAATTTAAAAAAAATTTGAAAAGAAAAAAAGATGTTTTTTCAGCCATGAATTGCTGGCTTATCTAGATTCCATTTGTTCCAATGCCACTAACCTTCTGTGAAATCTTATCACTTCTTTAAAAGAAAATACCATTTTCTTCTCTATATGATGACTGAGAGGAACAAACGGGATAGCTATGAAAACTTTTTATGTTTTATGTTTCAAATGAGATAAAATTTACATAGTGAAATGCATACATCTTAAGTGTACAGTTCAAAAAGTTTTGAAATATGTAAACAATTAATCAAGATATAGAACATTTCAACTTCTCAGAAAATCTGTGCTCTTTTCCATTTAATCTCTTTCCTCCTGAGGAAACCACTATTCCTATTTTTAGTTTTCCTATACTAGAATTTCACATAAATGGAATCATTCAGTATGTACTCTTTTGTGCCTGGTTTCTTTGGCTCAACTTAATGTCTATGAGATCCATCCAGTAGCATATTCCTTTTTATTCAATTGAATATGCCTTAAATAATTCAAATGAGATTCAGTTGTACAAATATACCAAAATTTGTTCGCAGACACTTGGATCATTTTCAGTTTGGGGCTCACAATTTGACTATTATGAATAAAGTGGCCATAAACATTATATAAATATTTTTGTGTGTTCTCAGAATAAAGATGGCCATAAATTATTGCCATTCTTCACATTGAAATGTTGCATCTATTTTTCATACCCTTGTATCTGACCTGTTTCTGTGACTGGTTTTTAATTTTTTAATTTAGCTGTACAGCATGTAGGATTTTAGTTCCCCAACCAGGGATTGAACCTGTGCCCCCTGCAGTGGAAGCATGGAGTCTTAACACTGGATGGCCAGGCAAGTCCCTCTGTGATTGCTTTTTTGTTTTTGAGAAGCCTGCGCACCACAATGAAGAGTATCCCCTGCTCACCGCAACTAGCAAAAGCCTGCGTGCAGCAACGAAGACCCAAAACAGCCAAAAACAAATAAATAAATTTATTTATTTAAAAAAAAAGCACAGGTATTTGGGTCCGCATCTCCTCTTTAAGGTGTTTATTTTTTTTACACACACACACACACACACACACACACACACACTGTATTTTACTTTTACAAGAGTGAAATAACTTGACACCAAGCATTGTAAATGGATGACCACAACAAAAGCAACAATGATTGCAATTACCAAACACGAAACACACTCATACTATGTCATAATATTGACATTCAGTCCAGGAATCCTCCACTGTAACAGCTCCTTTACTTTGCAGTGAAAACTGATTTGTATATATTTTTTTTTTTTTTTTTTTTTTTTTTTTTCGCAAGCCCAGCGGCCATGGCTCACGGGCCCAGCCGCTCCGCGGCATGTGGGATCCTCCCGGACCGGGGCACGAACCCGCGTCCCCTGCATCGGCAGGCAGACTCTCAACCACTGCGCCATCAGGGAAGCCCTGATTTGTATATTTTTTGCCTCTGAGTCCCTGTGGGATTTTTTTTTTTTTATTCAGAAAGTCACAAAAATTATAATCATCCTCATCAGTTCACTGAGTCCTATGTAATTAATTTTTTTATCTTGATCTTTTGTTAGCACTTTTATGAATTCATCAGTTTTCCATTAGAGTTCTGAAAATGCTTCTTCATTCAGTTCACCAGTATCGTCAGTTACCAGAAACCTGTACTTGTCAGAGTCTTTTCCATGAATTCCTTGAAGATGAAACACTTTCATAGGAACATTTTTGTGAAAGCATCAGAGTACACCCAGAACTGTCTGTAAATGACAAAAGACTTAAAAATGACCACAGTTAAAGATTTGGTGAAAGTTCATAATAGTACAATTGACAAGGAAATTTATTATTTCTGAGATACACATTTTAAAGTAATAACTAGAATTATGACTTATAACATTATACCAGAAATAGAAGATTTTTAGAAATTCCATGTAATGTCTGAAACATTTATATTAACATATTTCTATACAAATAACCCAAAGAAGTTTAGTATTAGTTGTATTTTTGTTTGTTTGTTTTTTTATACTGCAGGTTCTTATTAGTCATCAGTTTTATACACATCAGTGTATACATGTCAATCCCAATCGCCCAATACACACACCACCATCCCCACCCCACTGCGGTTTTCCCCCCTTGGTGTCCATACGTTTGTTCTCTACATCTGTGTCTCAACTTCTGCTCTGCAAACTGGTTCATCTGTAACATTTTTCTAGGTTCCACATACGTGCGTTAATATACGATACTTGTTTTTCTCTTTCTGACTTACTTTACTCTGTATGACAGTCTCTAGATCCATCCACGTGTCAACAAATGACTCAATTTCATTCTTTTTTATGGCTGAGTAATATTCCATTGTATATATGTACCACATCTCCTTTATCCATTCGTCTGTCAATGGGTATTTAGGTTGCTTCCATGACCTGGCTATTGTAAATAATGCTGCAATGAACACTGGGGTTCATGTGTCTTTTTGAATTATGGTTTTCTCTGGGTATAGGACCAGTAGTGGGATTGCTGGGTCATATGGTAATTCTATTTTTAGTTTTTTAAGGAACCTCCATACTGTTCTCCATAGTGGCTGTATCAATTTAAATTCCCACCAACAGTGCAAGAGGGCTCCCTTTTCTCCACACCCTCTCCAGCATTTGTTGTTTGTAGATTTTCTGATCTGCGATTGCTTTTGATCAATATAATTTGACAGAAGTGATGCTGTGTAACTTACGAGTGTATATCTGCTGTGTCCACCTTTGTCTTCTGGAATGTTCCCTCTTGGAACCCAACCACTATGCTATGAGAGGCTCAAACTATGTGCAGAGACCACATGGAAGAGAACCCAGGCACCCCAGCTGATATCCCCAGTTGAGCTCCCAGCTAAAAGCAAGTACCAGTGTACATCCATGTAAGTGCTTATCTTGTGCATTCCAGCTCAGCCAAGTTTCAAAAGATTGTAATTCCAGCTATATGGAGCAAAAGAACAACACAGATGAGTTCAGTCACTTCAGATATTCCTGAGACAAAAAAGAGTTGTTTGAAGTTGCCAAATTTTGAGATGTTTTTTACACAGGAATAGATGAATAAAATAAATATTTTTTATTTTTTGGATAAGTATGTAGGAGTGGAATTGCTAAGTCATAGGATCTGTATATATCTGACTTCATAAAAATCTTCTAAATTGTCATATTCCCACCAGCAAAGTAAGAGTGTTCCAGTTTTTCCACATCCATTTTTTTTTTTAATTTTTGCTTCTGGGGGAGACATTTAGTGATAAATCATTGTACTTTTAATTACTATTTCATGATTATTAGTGATGTCAAACACCTTCCCATGTGCTTTGCTATCTGTAAATTTTCATTTGTGAAGTATATTTTCAAATATTTTGCCTATTTTGTTTCAAATTGGTTTGCATGTCTTTTTATTATTGATTCATAGGAGTTAATTATATATTCTAGTACAAGTCCTTTGATAGATCAATGTATTGTGACAATTTTGCCAAGTCTATAGCTTAAATTTTAACTTTCTTAAGAGTGTTTTTGAGGAGCAGAAGTTTTAAATTCTGATGGAATTCAATTTACCACATTTTTCTTTAATGATTACTAATTCTTTGTATGTCCACTCTAAGAAATCATTGTCTACTCCAAGGTTGAAATATATTCTCCTGTGTTTTCTTTTAGAAGCTTTACCCTTTTAGTTTTTATTTATTTTTAATTGGAGTATAGTTGATTTACAATGTTGTGTTGCAACCTTGGTAACCATAAGTTTGTTTTCTACATCTGTGACTCTATTTCTGTTTTATAAATATGTTCATTTGTACCAACTTTTTAGATTCCACATATAAGTGATATATGATATTTGCCTTTCTCTGATTTATTTCACTCAGTGTGAAAACCTCCAGGTCCATCCATGTCACTGCAAAAGGCATTATTTCTTTTTTTCATGGTTGAGTAATGTTCCATTGTATACATGTACCACATCTTCTTTATCCATTCTTCCATTTATGTACATTTAAGTTTCTTCTATGTCCTGGCTATTGTAAATAGTGCGGCAATGAACACTGGGGTACATGTATCCTTTTGAATTATGGTTTTCTCTGGATATATGCCCAGGATTGGGATTGCTGGATCATGTGGTAGCCCAAATTGCAGAATCATGAGCAAATAAATAAGTGATTACTATTAACCACTGAGTTTTAGGGTGGCTTGATTTGTAGTAATAAATTACAAAGATAGAAATGATCAAGATCTTTCTCCTTAGCACTATTTATATGATCAACTTTATTGTTTCCTGTCTAATTCTACTATAACATACTTCCCTTGTATTCTTAGGATAAGTGGCAATTAATCATGATTATTATTTTTTTAATTAATTTTTATTGTAGTATAGTTGATTTGCAATGTTGTGTTAGTTTCTGTTGTACAGCAAAGTGAATCAGTTATACATACACATATATCCACTCTTTTTAGATTCTATTCCCATATAGGTTATTTCAAAGTATTGAGTAGAGTTCCCTGTGCTATACAGTAGGTCCTTATAAGTTATCTATTTTATGTATAGTAGTGTATATATGTCAATCCCAGTCTCCCAATTTTTCCTTCCCCCTTCCCCCCGGTAACCATATGATTGTTGTCTACATCCGTGACTCTGTTTCTATTTTGTAAATAAAGTTAAATTGTACGCTTTTTTTGATTCCACATATTAAGTGATATGATATAATATTTGTACTTCTCTGTCTGACTTACTTCACTCAGTATGACAATCTCTAAGTCTGTCCATGTTGCTGCAAATGGCATTATTTCATTCTTTTGTATGGGCTTTTATGTTTAGGTATATGGACCATGTCAAATTAAATTTTTGTGGATTGTTCAAAGTAGTGGTTGAGATTTATTGCTTCAGTTTTGTTCCCATACAGATATCCAGTTATTTCAGCAAACATTTTTGAAAATTTTTCCCATTGAATTTCCTAGGAGTTATTATCAAAATTCAACTAATGGTATGTATGTGAGCTTATTTCTATACTTTATTTGGTTTCATGGATCTGTTCCTCTTTCCTTACACCAGTATCACAGTGTCCTTATTAATGTAGCTTTGTAAGTCTTGAAATCAAATAGTGTGATTCCTTCAACTCTGTTCTTCTTTTTCAAAATTGTATGGACAGTGATAATTCCTTTACTTAGCTATATAAATATTATAATGGATGTGCCAGTTTCTCCAGAAGGAGCTTGTCAGAATTTTTGTTTGACATTACTCTGACTGTATATATCAATTTGAGGAGAATTTTTATGTCCACAATATTTACTCTTCCAATCTGTGAACATGGTATAGATATCTTTTCATTTATTTAGATCTTCTCTTTTTTTCTCTCTGCTATGTTTTATAATTTACAGTACAGAATTCTTGTACTTCTTTGGTTAAATTTATTAAATATTTTATGATTTTGATACTATTGTAAATGATATTTAAATTTATAATTATTTGCTGCTAGAATATAGGAAAAATAGCTTTTAATACGTTGACGTTGTATCTTGATATCTTACTGAATTCACTTACTAGTTCTAGTAAATTTTGTTGTTTTCTGTTTCTTTTTCTCATTTTTTTCTTTTCTTTTTTCTGTATATTAGCTCCCTCATATTTATCTTATAACTGTAAATTTCTACCCTTTGACCAAAGTCTCTCCACTTCCTCCACCCTCCCAAACCATGATAACCACCATTCTACTCTCTGTTTCTATGAGTTTGGCTTTTTGTAGATTCCACAGATAAATGATATCATACAGTATTTGTCTTTCTCTGTCTGACTTATTTCACTTTGCATAATGTTCTCAAGGTCCATCCATGTTGTCACAAATGGCAGGATTTCCTTCCTTTCTTATGGCTGAATAATATTCCCCTGTGTGTGTGTGTGTGTGTGTGTGTGTGTGTATACAAATATATCACATCTTCTTTATCCATCCTTCTGTCAATGGACACAGACTTAGGCTGTTTCTATGTCTTGGTTATTGTGAATAATGCTGCAATGAGCATGGGTTATGCAGATATCACTTTGAGAGAGCGATTTCATCTCCTTTGGCAGAAGTGGGATTGCTGGATCATATAGTAGTTGTATTTTTAATTTTTTGAGGAGCCTCCATACTGTTTTACATAGTAGCTGCACCAATTTACATTCCCACTAATAGTGCAAAAGAGTTCTGCTTTCTCCAGATCCTCACTAACACTTAACTCTTGTCTTTTTGGTAATAGCCATTCCAACAGGTGTGAAGTGATATCTCATTGTGATTTTGATTTGCATTTCCTCGATGATTAGTGATGTTGTTCCTCTTTTCATGTATCTGTTGGCAATTTGTATGCCTTCTTTGGAAAAAATGTTTGTTCAAGTTCCCTGCCCATTTTTGCATCATATTATTTATTTTTTGCTATTGAGTTGTATGAGTTCCTTATATATTTTAAATATTAACTCCTTACCTGATATGTGGTTTGCAAATATTTTCTCCCATTTTATAGGTTGTCTCTTAATTTTTTATTGTTTTAGAGTTTTCTACATAAAAGATTATTTAATCTGCAAATAAGAACAGTTTTACTCCTTCTTTTCCAATATTTATGCCTTTATTTCCTTTTCTTGCCTTATTGCACTAGCTAAAACCTCCAGCATAATGTAAGATTGAAATCTTACATTTCAATAGTGTAATGTAATAATGGACATAATTTTCTCTTTTCTATTCAAGTAGGTGAAGTTGGTTAACAGAGTTGTTTAAAAATATTTATATTAACTGATATTTTTGTCTACTCTCAATTACTGAGTAAGCGATATTAAAATCTCTAACTGTGATTGAAGATATGCCTGTAATCAGTTTTATTTCATGTAATTTAAAGCTCTGTTATTTAGGTGCATACATATTTAGAATTGTACATTTTCTTTTTTTTAATTAATTAATTTATTTTTGGCTGCATTAGGTCTTAGTTGCAGCATGTGGGATCTTTCATTGTGACATGGGGGCTTCTCTCTATTTGTGGTGCATGGGCTCTCTAGTTGTGGCATGGGCTCCGTAGTTGTGGTGCGTGGGCTTAGTTGCCCTGCGGCATTTGGGATCTTAGTTCCCCGACCAGGTATCAAACCTGTGTCCTGTGCATTGGAAGGCAGATTCTTAACCACTGAGCTACCAGGGAAGTCCCTGTTATGTTTTCTTAATGAAATGACCCATTATCATTATGAAATGTCTTTCTCTGTCTCTGATATTCTTGTGTTAAAAAAAACCTCTTTTTCTTGAAGTCTATTTGTCTAATATCAATAAAGCCACTCTAGTCTTCATATGCTTACTTATTATATGGTCTGTCTTTTTCCACCCAGTGACTTTCTTTTTGTTCTTTTTTGTAGTCAATTTTATTTATTTATTCTTATTGAAGTATAGTTGATTTACAATGTTGTGTTAATTTCTGCTATACATGTCTTTAATTTTAGATGAAAGATTATTAGAGGAAATACCTTGCATTCAGATCTATGCTCCATTTTGAGTTAACTTTTTTTTTTTAATCTTTATTGGAGTATAAATGCTTTACAATGGTGTGTTAGTTTCTGCTTTATAACAAAGTGAATCAGTTATACATATATATATATGTTCCCATATCTCTTCCCTCTTGCATCTCCCTCACTCCCACCCTCCCGTTCCCACCCCTCCAGGTGGTCACAGAGCACCGAGCTGATCTCCCTGTGCTATGAGGCTGCTTCCCACTAGCTATCTACCTTATGTTTGATAGTGTATATATGTCCATGCCTCTCTCTCACTTTGTCACAGCTTACCTTTCCCCCTCCCCATATCCTCAAGTCCATTCTCTAGTAGGTCTGTGTCTTTATTCCTGTCTTACCCCTAGGTTCTTCATGACATTTTTTTTTCTTAGATTCCATATATATGTGTTAGCATACAGTATTCGTCTTTCTCTTTCTGACTTACTTCACTCTGTATGACAGACTCTAGGTCTATCCACCTCATTACAAATAGCTCAATTTCGTTTCTTTTTATGGCTGAGTAATATTCCATTGTATATATGTGCCACATCTTCTTTATCCATTCATCAGATGATGGACACTTAGGTTGTTTCCATCTCCTGGCTATTGTAAATAGAGCTGCAATGAACATTTTGGTACATGACTCTTTTTGAATTATGGTTTTCTCAGGGTATATGCCCAGTAGTGGGATTGCTGGGTCATATGGTAGTTCTATTTGTAGTTTTTTAAGGAACCTCCATACTGTTCTCCATAGTGGCTGTACCAATTCACATTCCCACCAGCAGTGCAAGAGTGTTCCCTTTTCTCCACACGCTCTCCAGCATTTATTGTTTCTAGATATTTTGATGATGGCCATTCTAACTGGTGTGAGATGATATCTCACTGTAGTTTTGATTTGCATTTCTCTAATGATTAATTATGTTCAGCATTCTTTCATGTGTTTGTTGGCAGTTTGTATATCTTCTTTGGAGAAATGTCTGTTTAGGTCTTCTGCCCATTTTTGGATTGGGTTGTTTGTTTTTTTGTTATTGAGCTGCATGAGCTGCTTGTAAATTTTGGAGATTAATCCTTTGTCAGTTGCTTCATTTGCAAATATTTTCTCCCATTCTGAG
>NW_006790064.1:1288907-1328795 GCF_000442215.2 Lipotes vexillifer
GGAGTGATCTAATCTTATACTTTTACATGTACCTGTCCAATTTTCCCAGCACCACTTATTGAAGAGGCTGTCCTTTCTCCACTGTATATTCCTGCCACCTTTATCAAAGATAAGGTGACCATATGTGCATGGGTTTATCTCTGGGCTTTCTATCCTATTCCATTGATCTATCTTTCTGTTTTTGTGCCAGTACCATACTGTCTTGATTATTGTAGCTTTATAGTATAGTCTGAAGTCAGGGAGCCTGATCCCTCCAGCTCCATTTTTCGTTCTCAAGATTGATTTGGCTCTTCGGGGTCTTTTGTATTTCCATACAAACTGTGAAATTTTTTGTTCTAGTTCTGTGAAAAATGCCAGTGGTAGTTTGATAGGGATTGCATTGAATCTGTAGATTGCTTTGGGTAGTAGAGTCATTTTCACAACGTTGATTCTTCCAATCCAAGAACATGGTATATCTCTCCATCTATTTGTATCATCTTTAATTTCTTTCATCAGTGTCTTATAATTTTCTGCATACAGGTCTTTTGTCTCCTTAGGTAGGTTTATTCCTAGATATTTTATTCTTTTTGTTGCAGTGGTAAATGGGAGTGTTTTCTTGATTTCACTTTCAGATTTTTCATCATAAGTGTATAGGAATGCAAGAGATTTCTGTGCATTTATTTTGTATCCTGCTACTTTACCAAATTCATTGATTAGCTCTAGTAGTTTTCTGGTAGCATCTTTAGGATTCTCTGTGTATAGTATCATGTCATCTGCAAACAGTGACAGCTTTACTTCTTTTCCAATTTGGATTCCTCTTATTTCCTTTTCTTCTCTGATCACCCAGTGACTTTCAATCTATATGTACCTTTGTATTTAAAGTGCACAGCTTGTGGAAAGCTTATAATTTTGTCCTGATCTGTTTACCCAGTCTGACAATATCTTCCTTTCTACTGAGATTTTTAGTTGATTTAATTGTAATTATTGATGTGGCTAATTTTAAGTGTACCATGTTGCTTTTTGTTTTCTACAGTATCTGTGTTCTACCACTTTTTTGTACAGTATCTGTGTTCTACCGCTCATGCTTATTCAGTGAATTTTTTCATTTCCAGTGTTGTACTCTCCAGTTCTAAAATTTCCATTTTTTATAGTTGCCATTTTCTTACTAATGTGGCTCATCTGTTTACTCATTATGTTTATATTAACCTTGAAAACCTTGAAAATATTAAAAATAGGTGCTCTAAATTCCTAGACTGCTGATTACAATATCTGGTTCACCTTGGCTCTAGTTTGAATGACCTCTTTTTTTCTCTTGCTTTAGGTTACATTTTCCGGCTTCTTTATATGTCTAGTGATTATATGCAAAACACTGTATATGAAATCTTGTCAGGAGTTGGAGTAATGCTTTCTTTCAAAGGGAATTAGCTTTTATTCTGGAAAGTATTAGATTAGTGTTAGATTATTTTGGTCCTTGCAGGATGACTTGTTTTTTTATTTGGTTTTGAATTTAATCCTAGTGTATGTCCTTTACTTTAGGGCATATATTACAGGGGGTTTTGTTTGTTTGTTTGTTTGTTTTGCATCTCATCTAAACACTGAAGATATTCAGCAAGATCTTTTTACCCATTCTAGACCAGAGCTGCAGCATTCTTAGCATGCTATGCCCTCTGCTATCGCTATCCTGCTCTCAGTCACATAGCAGGCCATATTTTCTAAGCCTCACAGAGTCTCACCCTGTACCTGGATAGCCCAGCCTTTGGCCAAAGAACTACAGTAATTCCTATTCAGTACTCCATTTTCTCGAGTACTCTGTCCCACCAACTTCAGCTCTTTCAGGAGTCTACTCTTTTTGAGCTCTAATTGGGTTCCTCCTCCATCCATGTTGAAGATCCCCAAGGTAGAATGTCAGAATGATTGAGGAGCTCACATCGTATGTTTCCCTTCCCTCAATGATTACAGTGCAATGACTATTGTACAATGACTGAAAACCATTATCTAATAAATTTTGTTTAGTTTTTAATTGTTTTTGGCAGAAGAACAGTTGCTCCATCATGGCCAGGAAAGGAAGACCTGGAAAGCTTTTTATAAAGTGTAAAGAGCTAGGTAATGTAAAATATTATTGCTAGTATTACTGTGTGTTAGTAAAGTTAAATAAGGTAATATTCACTACTATATATATAACAGTTAACTAATAAGAACCCACTGTATGTATAGCACAGGGAACTCTACTCAATACTCTGTAATGACCTATATGGGAAAAGAAGCTAAAAGAGTGGATATAGGTATATGTATAACTGTACCTTACTGTACAGCAGAAACCAACACAATATTGTGAATCAACTGTACTCCAATAAAAATTTATTTAAAAAATAAGGTGATATTTAAGGAAGAGTCTTACAGGGTAACTTTATGGATTCAGAAAGTTAATATTTTCATTCTCCTGGGGGTGTACCTAAGCATCAATTTTTTTTCTTTGCCCCCTTCAGTCTTTTCATTTCTCAACTCTGTGCCCCAAATTCTAGGAGGAATGTCTCATTTCCTTGCCTTAAACTTAAGTCCTGTCACTGGCAAGAGATTTTCATTATATGTATAACTAGGCTCATTTCATTTTTTTCTTCTTGCACATTGTACATAGACAATATGTCACAACATGTCAAGACTAAGGGTGAAGTTTTTCCATAGTCATCTATTTTATGCCTGTTTAGTAGTCTCAAATTCTATAACTGTTCCAGGGTACAAAATGTTGGGTTTTACTAAGGAAAGAAAAAAAAATTGCTGTGTCATTTTGTAACAAGTATTGTACTCTGTTGGAACCATCTACAGGCCTTAGGAAACAAAACCACAGTGGATACTAAGCCTCATAAATGTGGGGATGTAGAAAAAGCAGACAATTGCAAAGAAAGGAAAAAGCACATTTCTGAAAGGAAGTTACAAAGAGGTGATCTCTAAGTCTAGTGAAAACGCATTAATAAAAATCTGTTTGAGAATAGAAAGAATTTAGATATTTAAAAGTTTGTTTCCGCAGTAAATTTTTTAAAGAGCATCTTTATCTGACCTGAGTATCCACTTGGAGAATGTTTTTGTGGTCTGTGGTGATAATAGATTAAAAAGTAGTCTAGATTTCTTAAGCTATGCCCTTAACGCTCTCTGTGAGCCAAAGCCAGTTATAGGACAAGTTTATACATAAAAAGTAAAGTCTTATTTATGGAAGAAATTACTCTAGGGAAAAAAATCAAGGGTCAAGTTGTATCTTTTTCTTTTGTATTGCATGTCTGAGTAGGGTATACCATTTGTTGTTATGCTAACTTCAGAGAACCTCTCTGAGATATAAAACATTGATACAAAATATTTGAGTCTAATCAAATGTACTACAGAATTTTCTGTTGGCTCAAACAAATTCTTAGATTATTGGTCTGTTCTCAGTAAAAAATTGTAAACAAAGGTTTTTCTTTACCTTTTAAGTAATCTGCCTAGAACAAAGATTTTGTGTCTTGTCCAAAATTATTTTTCTGTGTTTCAGGTCTTTGATTACTTGAGAAGGCTGGGACTTAAAACTATGTAACTGTCCATATTTGCCTACAAAGTCTTCAATTATCATTTTGGTTAAATGAATAACTAATTATTATTTGTATAGTGACTTATGATCCTATTTGACCAAACCTTTTGTTATTTTTGACAAACTTCCTAAAATCAATTTTTCCTTATAAAAAAGGAGATATTAAACTAATTAAGATTATTTGATAAATTACATGAGAAACATTGTCAAATAAGAAGTCATACTAAGACTTCTTATGTCTGTATGGGTATAAGTGTTCCAGAAATTATGTAAAATTCCTGGAAAATATGATATGTCCTAAGATAATGTTAACTTTGACAAGTACAGTTTTTCTGATAACTTAAAATCATAAAACTGAACTGGGTAAAAATTTCCAGAACTAATGGAAAAATTGGATTCAAGCAGAAAAACAATAACACAGGACTGAATAAACTGAGGACCTAAATATAAGTGCTAACACTATATAACTCTTAGAAGAAAATGTAGATGCCCAAGGTGTTAGTCTTTATGACTTCAGATTAGGCAATGGTCCCTTAGATATGGCACCAAAAAGACAAACAGCCAAAGAAATTAGGTTAATTTGACTTCATTAAAATTAAAGACTTTTGTGTTTCAAGGGACATTATAAAGAAAGTAAAAAGACAATCCACATAATGGAAGAAAATATTTGCAAATTGTATATATGATAAGCACCTAGTATCCAAAATGTATAAAGAACTCTTACAACTCAGCAGTAAAGAGACAAACAATCCAATTAAAATGGACAAACTATTAGAATACACATTTCTTCAAAGAAGATATACAAATGGCCAGTAAGCACATGAGAAAATGTTCAACATCATTATTGCTTTAGGAAAATGCAAACAGAAAATCACGATGAGATACCACTTTATACCCACTAGGATGGTTATAATAACGTCAGATATATCAGGTGTTATGAGGATGTGAAGAAATGGGAATCTTTATACACTGCTAGTGAGAATGTAAATAGTGCAGCAGCTTTGGAAAACAGTTCAGCAGTTCCTTAAAATGTTCAATATAGAGTTACTATATGACCCAGCAGTCCCACTCTTAAGTATGTAACCAAAAGAATTGAAAAAAAATATTTTCACACAAAATATAAATAGCTACTCAAAAACTTGTCCATGTATGTTCATGTCAGTATTATTTGTTATAGCAGGAAAGTAGAAACAAACCAAATGCCCACCAACTGACAAATGCACAAACAAAATGTGATATAATCTAAACAGTAGAATATTATTCAGCCATTAAAAATGCTGATTTATGCTACAATGTAAATGAACTTGGAGAACATGCCAAGTGAAAGGAGCCAGACACAAAAAGCTGTATATTATATGATTCCATTTATATGAAATGCCCAGAATAGGCAAATCCAAAGGACAGAAATAGTAATGGTTTCCAGAGGCTAGGCAAAGGGTAGAATGAAGAGCGATTGCTAATGGACATGGAGTTTCTTTTTGGGATGATGAAAATGTTTTGGAATTCGTGGTGATGGTTGCACAATTTTGTGAACATATTAAAAACCACCAAATTGTACACTTTAAAAGAGTGAATTTAATGGTATGTGAAATATATACCAATAAAAACAATAAGTAAAAAAATTATTGGGCCCTGCCATAGAACTATTAAATTGGAAAGGGGAGGGGGGTTGTTTGCTAGGCATCTGTATTTAACAAGCTCTCCAGGAGATTCCTGTGCATACTGTTTGAGAAGTACTCTTTTAAAACATTAAATAATAAAAAAAGACTCTAGCCAACTAGTGCTTAGAATCGACTTTCTGGCTTATTTCATCAAGGATTCAGAGAATACCTTTATGGAGCTTCATAAATAATAAAATATCAGTCTATAACAATAATAACAATAATGACTACCATATGTGCCATGCAGATTTTAAAAAATCGTATAGTTATTCAGAGTACAGCACCTCACATTCTCCAAGTTCTCTCTACTGACTCAGTGCTGTGTAAAGGCTTTTATTTTTTCTTGGTCAGCTCTTTCTCCTGTTCCCTTCAGCAATAGTTTGAACTTTCCCTGGTTTGGTCTCTTACCCTGCTTAATCTCTCTCTGTCTCTGGTAGAAATTTTCTCAATTCATGTCTTCCTGTCTTCAGACATTTATGTTTGTACCTGGCTTTGTCTACTTCCAATTCATTCATTCATATACTCAATTTCTATTTGTTGAAAATATTCACTGTGCTAGGAGCTCAATATACAGTGATGAACAGAGCTGTTAGCTTATAATCTAGTGGGAGAGGTCAAAATAAAACAGGCAAAAGAACAAGATAGAGGTAGTGATAGATGCTGTGAAGAAGGCAGAGTATTTTCATAACTTGATAAAAAGAACATAGGCTGGGAATGCTTACATTATAGAGTACTGGGCATTGAGGCAATATCATTTAAGCTAACACCAGAAGCATAAAAATGACACAGCCCTGCAAAGAGCCTAGAGAAGAGGGCTCTAAGCGCAAAGAGCAATAAGGGCAGATTTAGGAAAGAGCTTGCTGTGTTTTAAAAAGAAGTAGGGGGCTTCCCTGGTGGCGCAGTGGTTGAGAGTCCGCCTGCCGATGCAGGGGACACGGGTTCGTGCCCCGGTCAGGGAAGATCCCACATGCCGCGGAGTGCCTGGGCCCGTGAGCCATGGCCGCTCAGCCTGCGCGTCCGGAGCCTGTGCTCCGCAACGGGAGAGGCCACAACAGTGTGAGGCCCGCGTACCGCAAAAAAAAAAGAGTTGGTGATGGCTAGAACTTAGTTATAAAGAGGGAGAGTGCCATGAGTGAGGTCAGATAGAGAAACAAGAGCCAGATCATACAGCTGGCCAAGGTACAGAGCTTATATCTTATTTTACCGGCAATGAAAAGCCTTTCAAGGATTTTAAGTTGCAAGAAGATACGACCTGTTTTATGTTTTTAAAAACCTCTGACTTCTGCATGGAACTGTAGTAGTGTAAAATTTGAACACAGAAACACAATTTAGAAGGCAATTCTAACAGTTTAGGTGAAAGGTAGGCAAACTGTCATCCATGGGCCTGTCACCTGTCTTTGTAAATAAAGGTTTTTTGAAGCACAGTCAACAGTGATTTGTATGCATATTGCCTATGACTGTTTTCAAGCTACAATGGCAGTATTTGAATAATTGTGACAGGGACCATTTGACCTGCAAAGCAAAAATATTTACTATCTGGTCCTTTATAGAAAAAACTTTGTCAACCCCTGGTCTATGTGAGAAATTATGATGGGTGGACTACAGTGATATCAGTGGAAATGTAGAGATGTCAGAAGATGATGAATATGGTTTGTAGATATAATCTTCAGAACATGTTGATGAGTTGGATATAGGCAATAGAAAATTAAGAATTATTCTTAGTTGTTTAATGAAAACAACTAAGTGTATGGTGGTGCCATTTATTGAGATGTAAAAGACTGGGGAAGGAACATGATTAGATGGTAGTGAAATGAAGAATTCTCTCTTAAACATAAACGATTTGAAATGCCTGTGAAATATCCAAGTGGAATTGTCAAGGAGGAAATTATGTATGAGTGTGGAACTCAAGGAAGTGGTCTGTGCTGTAGCTATTGTGAGAGACATCAACATAGACAATTACTTATGGATTCTACCTAGTGAGAGATTTAGAAAGAAATCGTGGTCTAGAACAGTGCCTTAAGGACTCCAATATACAGTGGTCTCTGGTCTCAGAGTATTTATCCTCATGTTTAAGTCATTTCCTTCTCTCTGCATTACCCAACCTTTCTCATCTTCTCTAGGATCTGGCACATTACTTCATATCAATTTTCTATAATTTTTATAATAGCCCTGCAAAACAAACGCTATTATTCTTTGTATACATATAAGGCAAAAAAAAAAAAAAAAGGAAAAAAAGAAAAGAAAACGTCCCAGAGAGGTTAACCGATTTGTTACAGCTCTTATAAATGATAGTTTCTGATTCCTCTCTGCCACATTGCTTCCCAAAGAAAGTCTTTAGGCTGATATTTGGTGGGATGCAGCTAGCGGGTGATGTCAAGTATCATTTCTGGTTGCTGTTCACTCCCTCCTGGGGTGCAATCTGTCCCACGCTGTATATAAAAGCCTCACAAAACTGGCCTTTTCCAGAGATATTTTCAAAGAGACCTCAAGTAGGCTCTCATGTGATCTACCTAACGTCTTGCTTAAGACAATGATGTCATTATTTACAAAGAACAAATAACAATATAAGCAAAAGATAAATATATTAAAAAGATACAGGGGGACTCCCCTGGTGGCACAGTAGTTGAGAATCCACCTGCCGGTGTAGGGGACACGTGTTCCAGCCCTGGTGCCGGAAGATCCCACATGCCGCGGAGCACTACTACAAGCCTGCACGTCACTACTACTGAGCCTGCGCTCTAGAGCCCACGAGCCATACTCACAGACATTCACATACCTTTTTCCCAGACTTCTCTTTCTGTTGGTGAAGCATTTTGATTATGGGATCCTATAATAACTCTCTGGCCAGCTGTTAGCCAACAGCTTCATAACAGATGTCTTTAGATCACTAATCTCTAATAAAACAATTATCCAAGATTTATTTCAACACTCCCATGAATCATTTAACATTTTGATGTCTTGTTTGCCTTGTGAATAGCCAACATTCATTTCATGTATCAAAAGTACAATAACTCTAGCCGTGAATTTCCCTTCAATATACCCTACTAACCACAGGTAATGAAACTTTGTTCAGTTAAAAGCTGTTTGGACTCAATTTGTAGGGTTTTCTATAAAGATACTCAAGAGAAAAAAGAATTATTAATTTTTTTCTTTTCTCCCCATCTCTAGTTTCTAGCAGTCAAGGTGATTAATTTTAGCTAGACTACTCTTGTGATAATGTATCAGAACCTTAGAGAAGATAAAAATAGTCTTGTCAATGTCACTACTACTATAGTTCATATTGAATTCCCATGAAATACAACACCCAGGGCCATCTGTTCCTTTAATGTTACAATTTCACAATTTCTTCAAAGAATTTCAACCTCTCCATAATGTACCCTAGGTGGAAAAAACACTAGGACTCAAACCACAAAGACTTATTGTTGTTAATTTATTAATGCATTTATTCTACAAACATTTTTGATTACTGACTTTGTGTGAGAAGCAAGACTGTTCCCTCATAATATTAAGTGATAGGAGGGGCAGATAATAATGAGAAAAGGTCTTTAAAATGATCCTTCCTTCTAGCCTCGGTTTGTTTTCTAACTGATAGAGGCTTATCAGAGAATAGACTTTAGTAGTTCAGAGTCTAGTTTGTCATTAGGAGACTAAAGGTCTGTACCATTTCTATACCTATGGCACTTCTCTGACTGGTTCTGAGAGGCCACGTTTTTAGTGGTTCCTCTGGTAGGTAACTGGGTTACCTCGTGGTGATAGCAGAGACACAAGTATGCCACTGGACTTTGGTCTTTCAAGGACTGACTATATGTAGATTCTACTTAGGGAAGGAACCCTGGCTACCCACAACCCTCAAAGCTTTTAATGTGGAAGGCATACCTTCAACATGCTGTCGTGATATCAGAGCCTATAACCAAGTTATGAGCTGAGATCCTGGAGCTGCCTTTGTGGTTTTCTCCTTTTGTCCCTATTTTAAGATTCTAATAGTACTTCCCTCTCTTGCTTCTCCCAAATTCTAATTACTACCACCAAAAAAATAGGGTGAAGGCGTGGTCACTCACATTCTCAATTCACATATGTCGCCACAGAAGCACTTAGCAGCTGCTAGCATCTGTTCTCATATCTTCTTAGTGAACTTTATCTGCCAGAATCTGCTCTGTTCCTCCTCTCTCCACTATCCTCAGAAATAGCTTTTTCAGCCTCAGCACGTAAGAGGTTTCTATTTCTCCCTGCCATTTGGTGAATATTTAAGAATTTAATATACATATCCCTTCTTTTGTTCCTTTCCTTTCTCTTCTATTTTCTTTCCTTCTCTTCTCCAAATTCTAAATATCCATTCAATATTCTTTAATACTCAGGCCAGAGTCTCAGAGGTATTGGTAATCTTTGGTCATTGAACAACTTCTATAGGAGGACTTTTTCGACAGATTTGCATCAGTGTCCTTCTTTTTTGATTATTTTGTCTATATTTCTCTAGGATGATTGAGCCCCTACCAGAAAGATACAGTTCCATAACTACAACTACAGTTTTTGACACATAAGAGATTCTGCCATGAACATTAAGACCTATCCAATCACTGCTCCTGAACTATAGCACAAACTTCATAGAAGCCTGCCTAAAAAGCTAAGAAAAATTTGAGGCTTCTATCTAGAGAAAAATTTCCTCTTTTTGGTTTGTTTTCAAAATTTGGTGATTGTTGGTACAGACTTATAGGTTAGTCCCAGATTCCCAGGGAATCTTCCTCCCCTGACACCTTGGACAGTTCCCACAAAATCTAGCCTCCCTCTCTTTCAAATATTATGTATTCATCTCAGGGCTCTGATATAGGAAAAAAGGTGGTTTAATAGCTGCCCCATCATCTCTAGGTGGTACTGTCAAGACCAGCAGATGTAGGAGGGATCAATATGAACCTTTTAGTTCTCTCAGCTCATAGAACCTCTTGGGTCACACTGTGGCAACCATGGGAAGGATGCCCCCACTAATTCTATCTAGGGATAGTAATGTCTGAGATGGGGAAATGTTACTCCTCTCTCCTCCTCTATGCCTGAGACATCATGTGAGCCTGTAGTACACAATGTTTAAAACCTTAAATGTAAGCATCAAGGCCATAACAGGCCAGGTGGACGTTTGGCATGTTGGATGTTATTAAGTTAAAAAGTCTGTTATTCCCTAGAAATGACGAATGAATTTACATCCTCTATTATCATTTTCAGGTGTGTTCATTTCCAGGCAGTTGAGAAGTTGCCTTAGTTATATTTGATTTATCAGGATCTGGAACAGCACTGCCTAAAGATAATCTGCTGTGGCAGTATGTTTTACGCTTGCCTTTTGTCTTGTCCTTCCTCAATATCTAGGCCAACACTTTGCCTTGTGTGAGGAGTTAAAGAGCACCAGAGACTGCTTCTCCTTACTTATCATCAAGGCGACCTTATTCATTTCTTTCTTTGTCCTCTTCTTATCTCAGAAAGACCTTCCTGAGGTGTTGATCCTCTTAGTTCAAGGCTGGGGCAAGACCTCATCCTGCTGCAGCTCCTGTTGGTTGATGATTCTTTCATTTAAACTACAGTTGCCCATCTCAAGATGGGGTTGTATTAGTTCTCTTTCTCTGTGGTGGACATGCTTAGAGGAAGACTTTCTATGAACTTCATTCCACCCATTTTCAGAGCAGATGCCTTTCTCCAGAGTCTCACAGCAGATGTGATTTAAATGTTGAATTTTACATCGAAACATTTGTTTCATGTTCAACAATGAGTCTTTTCTGCTTCAATATCTGACTTAAGGATTCATTTGTTACTGGTCAACACCTCCAACTTTGGGGTTTGTGGAAAACCCCTGATACTTAACAACAGAGGTAAGAATGAGCTGTCTGTTGATTTAGCAGCATGAGATATTGCAGTGACAAATCGAGAGCCCTAATTAAAAACAATATTAATGCTCAATCGCATACTTCTGTGTCTGTGATCAGTCATTTCTGAGAGAGTTTTCACCAATCTGGTTGCCTTAATCATGTTGACCTGTGATACGAATCTTAGCATTTAATGTGTTCGTACATATTAAAATTGTGAATTGACTCCAAATCTATTCAAGCATGCTTATGAATCATAGAAACCTTAAATGGTACAATTGAATGTGAGCTAATATTTTGGAGATTCACCAACCTATTAAAGGTAGGTATATTGGGGAAATGGGGGAAAAAATAGAAATAGTAGAGTAAATATAAAAAACGTGTTCTTACAAAATTTTTGGTCTTTTTATTATTGTGATTGAATGTAGAAATAAAATTCCATATCTACATAATGCTGTAATTCATCTATCATTTCTCCAAATGCTGGGATTATAAAGATATTTCTCACTTGTATTTTTCTAGACCATTTGATGGCCATATTGACTAAAGCAGGAGCTGGTTGCCTCTGGCAATGGTTGCTGATGTTGATTAAAATTAGTCTTAACCTTATGCTGCTGGGACACATTGATACTGGTTAAGGGCCTACAAAAATAACAGGATGTGGTGTAACGCGACTCATTAAATCTTCTGCTGAATCAGTTTTTTGTTTTTCTCAACTACCTTCCTCTTTTCATCTGGCATTTGACCTGATTATGCCTTACCTCTATTCATGAAATCTAAAGGTCTAACTAGGTCAACACTAGAAAGATTGTGACTATTGGTGTTCTATTTACCTCTTACTCTCAATAAGCATTTTAAAGGGGGAGAAAGACCTTAGTTATCTAAATATTTGCTGCAGAGTAAGCCCAATGTCTTGACTCTTTTGATCCTCTTATTTTCCCTTGCTTTCATTATCCTACCACTAACTAGCCCCATGCTACCATATGATAATAAACAGCAGTTAACATTTGATAACTACTTTGTGCCAAGTGCATTTTATGAATTATCTTCATTTAATCCTCTTCCAAACAAATCATCTAGTCCATGTTTTGGGTAAGTATTATAAGGGTTTGGAGAGGTTGACTGACTTGACTAAAGTCCCACAGGAATGTGGTGGAACTGGAGTTCAAAATCAGGCTTTCTGACAGCAGAGTCAATGCAGGTAACACTGCCTGATAGTCTTCCTTGCCTCTTCTAAGGTTCTGTTTGCATATGCATAACTGTACCTGCCAAGGAGGATGGGATTTGACCATTGCCAATGGCAGGCAGGTGTGTCAGGGATGCCACTGTGAACTTTTCATGCTCCTGCCACCCATCCCCATCCATTTCTCCATGTCTGTTTCACCATATTTTCCTTTTCTATGCCATTCATTCATTCCTCAAATATTTATTGAAATTCTACCAAGAAATTCTCCCATCACTGAAGATACAGCAAGAAACCAAAGTTTCCCTCTCAAGGGACAGACATTCTATTGGGAGTGACAGTTGACAAATTTTATATACATATATATCTATAGTATATATATAAACTATATATATAGACATACATATATAGATGTACATATATAGACATATACACACATAGTTGACAAATTATATATATAGAGAAAATATATATACACATATATGTGCATATATATACATACATAATGTATGTGTATATATATTATATAGAGTGATATAAGAAGGACTCTAACATAATTGTATTTGAGCAAGGCACTGAAAGAAGTGATGGACAAACTTTACAGGTTCTAGGAAAAGTAGTATTTCAGGCAGAGAGACTCTCAGGTGCAAAGATCCCAAGATAGGAGTTTGCGTGGTATATTTAAGGATGAATGTGGCTGAGCGTTATTAGTAAAAAGCAGTTAGAGGTGGTAAGGTTGAAGGGTTTGTGCCTTGTAGGGTATGAGGAGAACTTTGAAGTTCCTCTAAGTGAATTATAAAGCCATTTGGAAGATTTTTGAACAGAAGAGTGAAATGACCTCTCTTTTTCAAGGCTTACCATGCACTGTGTGAAATAGAACATAGGGAGGCAAACAAAGATGAAAAGAGACCAGTGCAAAGGATTTTACAACAGTTCAGGTACGAGCTAATGATGCTTTCATTTGCAGTGGGAGCCTTGAAGCTGGTGAGAAGTCGTTGGGTTGGGGGTGTCTTTGAAAGGTAGAGCTGACAGGACTTGCTAGTGAATTGGATGTGTGGCATGAAGTACATGATGTAATAAGGATGGCTCTGAGATTAGCTTGAGCAAGTGGAATCATGAAGTTAACATCACAGAGATAGGGAAACTCAAGGAGAAGATTGAATGGGGAATGGCTTGGGATTTAAAATTTTATATTTGTCTTGTTAATGTTAGAAATTCCTATTAGATCACCCAAGTAAAGATATAAAGTATTAAACAGTTGCATACAGTAGTACATAGTTCAGCAAAGAGGTTTGGCTTAACTTATATAAATTTGGGAGTGATTATCACAAGGATAGCATTTATAGTTAAAGAATTAGATTAGGTCACTCATAGAAGTGAGTGTAGAATAAAGAAGAGAAGCATCCCCTTAATAGTTCTATATCTTAGTTGTACATCAGAATTTCCATGGAACTTTAAAATATATACACATATCAGAGCTCTACCACAAACTCATCGAATCAAAATCTTTGTGAGTACAATCCAGGAATCTACATTGTCAATCAGCTTCCCTAGGTGATTGATTATGTAGAAACTGACATGTGTTTGAGAATTAGTACTATAAGTGTCTGTTTATGTTATACAAGGAATTAATTTTTAATGCTAAGATACTTCTCTCCATATAAATTGCCATCTACTCAAATCCAAGCTGTGGTTTTTCCCTTACCCTAAGTGTTCTACCTATATGCATCCTTACCCCTATTTTTGCACAATTAGCTCACACAGTCTTTTCAAAGAATAAAAGTCTTCAGTGCCATCTTATTATTCTCAAAGTCAACAATCCTTAGCATGGCCTGAAAGATCCTACCTGGTGTTGGCCACCTGTCTCTCCATGTCATCAGGCACCAGTCCCCTACCTCCCACCCCTTTACTCACTGCACTGCAACCAAACTCTGGCTTTCTCAGTCCCAAGGATACATCTACCTCTTGTCCCCAGGTTTTGCACTTGCTGTATCCTCTGATGACTCTTTTCTCCCTTCTTTAACCTAATTAACTGTTACTCATCATTTGACCTCAGCTCAATCATCATTTCCTTAGGGAAGACTTCTCTGACTTTTCTGACTAAGCCAAATCCCCCCATGGTAGTAGGTTATGAAATAACTTTAAGTAGTTATGACCAGCATTTTTTTAAAAAAAGGAAATAGAATAGAATATTATTAAAAATGTCAGAGTGGGTTGCCCATAGTAAGGATAAGTATTATCTAATAAACTTTTGTTTCTGTGTGCACTCAGAAGATGTATTCTGCTTATAATACTTTTACAGTTGCAATATTTTGCATGTTTTATTACTAGCTTACTGACTGACTCTCTTACTAAACTGTAAGTGCCATAAGGGCAACGGACTGTGTCTGCTTGCATTTCATTTTATCCGTAGTCCTTGATCAAATGGATAGCCCTTATCTAAGCAATCAAAGCATATTTGTGGGAAGGAGGAAGGAAAGAAAACAGATGTGGGAATTTATACTGGGAGCAGGGTAAGCCTGTACAATCACACTTTATAGCACGGCCATAACAAACTCCGCCAATGCAGATTCTGTGGGATTGATCTCATAAGTGAAAACCACAAATCTTTTCATAATGTTTATTTATTTTTGATGATGCTTAAATAAACAGTGAAACACCTTCACTTACAATATTAACACCTTCATTTACAAGATTAATGGCAAGCTCAGGAAATCTGAAATTGCTGTAGTTGCGTTGTTTCTTGAGAGAAGATTTAGAAACTCAAGTCTTTCTGAGAACTGCAGTGAAAATCTTCATTTTTTTTAATTCTAGAAATTTATGGAAAATTTAGAGATGATATCAGACCTAATGAATGGGTGCCTTATTTCTGCCTGGGACTACTTTTTTCTTCCCCTTGGTAGCTCTTTTACTTACTCCTATAATCACTGTTTCCAACCTTTCCAACTCTGTCAGTTGTAATTTTCCTGTTTCAAGTGTCAAAAAACTCAACCAAACTAGGCTCCCGAGAAAAGGGAATTAATTGGCTATTTAACTGAATATTTCAGTTGAGAATTAGTTTCAAGTCTAGCTGAACCCAGGACTCAACCACTGTCAGTCACCTAGCCTGTTTTCTTGGCCCCATCCTCCTGGTGCTGGCTCCATTCTTGGGCTCCATGTAGTTGCAAGTTGGTCGCAGGTGATCTCAGTCCCTCTATCCTCCTAAGTTCATCCAGTGTATTTCTTAGCAGAATTTCCCTTTCTGTTCCATTAAGGTTCAAATCTGTCCCTGAGCCAATCATTTTGTGCAGGGGAATGTGATATCCTGATTGACCAGACCTGAGTCACGTGCCTAGAGCGGAATCAATTTTTGAAAAGTACATGGACTGAGAATGGGGAGGTGATGGTTTCTCAGAGGGAAATCAAGGTCTGGGAACCAGAAGGAAAGTGAACTAATAGCAACCATTAAGCACCCCACCTGCCATGAACCCTCCCTCTCATTTTCAGCAAATGATCTTCATTTCTACCTCAAGAGACCATAAAGTTAACTGTTATTCCCTCATCTCTATATAGAGCTATGCCAGCCCCTACCCTTACTTTAGTTCCTGTCAGAGCAGGGCTTTGGTGTCTGAGACACCATCCATGTGGGTGATTATTAGCTTGGATCCTGTTCCTCCTTAACTTCTTGGGACTTTACTTCATCAGTTATCTTATTTCTCCAGTTTATTTACTCTTTCCTTTTTCACACATAAATCTGTTCAAAGTTTTCCATCTTTACTAAAACGTTTGCCTCTTGACCCTACAACTCCTTTAGGTTACCAGCTAATCTTGCTCCTTCCCTTATAACCAGGTTTCTCAACAGTTTTTTTCTCTACTAATTTCTGTTTCATTCGCTCCTAATTTTATGACAATATGGCTTCCATCTTTATTAAAATTTCTATGGCTAACATTACCAATAGGCTTAAAAGGTCCCCAAAATACCTCCTTTTAGTCCCTCTCATTTATTTTCTATTGACCTCTCAAAAGAAACAGGGGCCAACATATGATTTTCAAATTTCCTCTCCTGTATAATACCACTACCACCGCCATTCAGGATTCCATCATCTCTCCGCAAATATTTCAGCAGTTTTTTATGCGATTTTCTTGCAATCAGCCTCTCCTCCCTTGAGTACTGCTGACCACTGTCACCAGTTAAACTTAAAGAATTAAATGTGATCACCTTACTCGCTGTTTAAAACCTGTATTGAAACCCACAAGATTAAACAGTTTTCTACCCTACCATTAGAGCAGGCTGTGAATCATGATCAGTGGTAAGATGTGGCAAAGTAATTAGTTACCAATAAAATATCTGCAGTTTTCTCTTTTTTTTTTTTGCATTTTTATTTTTGACTTAAAAAATTGATCTCAAGGGATAACTTTATTTAAAAAAAAATAACCTCACTCATTTGCATCCTAACATACTACCTTAACTGTAAGAGAACTAGAAGAATGTATAGGCAAAATACTAGGGCTTATAGGTAACTTTCCTTATATCCATGAGTGTGTCTTATACGTATGAACATCATATATCACTAAAAAAATGGCTGAAAACCACAGCTTAGCACACAAAGTCCCTCATAATCTGAACTTCTTCTCCTAGTTTTCTCCATTGTCCCTGTTAAGTCCATTATATCCTAGCCACACCAGATTCTTTTTACAGTTCATAAAATGTACTATGTTCTCTCATGGCTCTGTTGATCTCTTCTATCATCAATGTACTCACATCACAAACTCCTACTTACCCCTTAAGATTCAGTTTAAATGTCACTTCCTCCATGATGCCTTCTCAGCCTCTCAGGAGGCATCTCTTTCCTGCTAGGAAGGGAGGAATCTGTGAGCCACAGGACAGGAGAAGTTAGAGAGGGAGTAGTACATTGTCAGTTTCCATATACTTGGCCTAACCAAATTGAAAACACAGCTTAGCTGTGGACCAGCTGATATGGGAAAGACTAGGAGCTGAACCCTCTTAGGAGGTTGACAAACTGTAAACCTAGCCCGCTGCAGTGACCTGTTACTGGGGTATTGCTAAAGGCTTTAAACCTATAACACATAATTTAAGAAGATGGCTCAGGTGCACTTTGGGGGCTACCTGAGAAACCAAGTTATGCTAATGAGTTATGCCCCTTAATTTGTCATCTTCTTTTCAGACTCTTCCAAAATGAAAGTGTAATGAATCAATACCAGGTGAATGGGTGGAAGCCCCAGTCATTTGTAAGTTGCATAACCAGGATAACTCTCTGTCGCATTCGTAGATAACATCAGTCCATGCCCTTTACGTGTGTTTTTCAATGGCTTAGAAGCTTTGGAGCCCGGTTCTTTCTAGCTGAAAAATGAGTTTTCTCACTCTGTTGGTGTATACTATAGTGTACTTTCTATTCTTCCTGAAACCATGCCTAACTTTCTTATGAACTTGGGAATTTCCTCAAGGGCTTCTAAGAATTCAACAGCAGAGATGTGACCCTATGTGTTATTGTGGACATTATGGTAACCATCAGCATAAACAAAAACCACCGCCACAACCTCCATTCTCAATCTATTCTCAAAAACACAAAAGATATATTAGGGGCATAGCCATAACTAACGTGAGATTAAATATATTTGGGGCTGGGAGTTCTAATAAAGATCTTTACTGCCTCTTTGTGATATGGTAAATGCAGAACTGACTCTTCTGTGTATCGAATTGATAATCCTACTATAGGACTTTGCAGAGGAATGGCCCTGAAATTGTGCAGATATACATATATCTGTTCGTTTAAAAAAATTCTATTTTTTTTTTAAACAATAGAAAACTCTAAAGTGGGAAATAAATAAAGGAACACACAAAAATGAGAGTTTCTATAGCAATCTGGCATCCTGGGGCACAAAGATCTTTTCCTACTGTCTGGCTCACACCTCATCATTTTCCTCAGTTTTTCATAGTCATTTTCTTATCTTGATCATGCAACAAAACTGTCTTGACTTCAGCGAAAATATGCTGTTTGGTGTTTTCTTTAAAAACACAGATGATGGGCTTCCCTCGTGGCTCAGTGGTTGAGAGTCCGCCTGCCAATGCAGGGGACATGGATTCGTGCCCCGGTCCGGGAAGATCCCACATGCTGCGGAGCGGCTAGGCCCGTGAGCCATGGCCGCTGAGCCTGCGGGTCCGGAGACTGTGCTCCGCAACGGGAGAGGCCACAACAGTGAGAGGCCCGCGTACCCATCCCCCCAAAAAAGAAAGAATTAACGCTTTAAAAATTATGTAGTTCTTTCCTTAAATAGAATTCAGCAGGTAAAGCACCTAGCATACTGCCTGGCATAAGGTGGAACTTAATAAATGATTAAGCTGCATGATTATGGCTATCTATCATGTGGAGTTTTTGACTTATGTTTTTGCTGTAATAATGATCATATGGAGTTCAGTTGCTGTATGAAGTGTGTCTGTGTAAAGCTCCAATCTCTATTTGGTACCTGTTGTGTCCACCCATTTCTCAGAGAATTGTAAATGAGTGGGAAATAATTTTGGGAACTACTCACTGGAAATCTATCTCTTTGGTTTAACAGTGAAAGGTCAAAATGCCTCAGAAGGAACTTGTCTAGGTTAGGTCACAGGCGATACCTAGCCTTCACCTAGAGATAGATCTAACTTAGAAAGTAAGAGATTCAAGCAAGGTGTCTACAGATGTATATAAGGCTTTGTGAACTAAAGTGTTTCTAGAACATTATTTCCTAGGTGTATTTTTTCTCTTCTTTTTATTTGATAACTTTTAAAAATGTGTCATTAGGTCTCAATTATATTAAGGAAAACCCAAAGCAAGGGGTTTGTCCATGTATAAATACGGAGCTCCATGAACTGATAGAGCCAATATGACAATAATGGTGGGAATCACCATGAGAAGGACCCAATAAGGGAAACTCAGGAAGACAAATTTGTGGACTTAGAATCAGATAACCACCTCTTCACATTTTCATTCCTAACCTCTGGCCAGAGAGGTTCTGTGTTTTATTCTAAGTGAGGCATTTTTTTCCTTACATAATACTTTATCTTTGAAAGAGGAAAGCTTTCAAAATGCTCTGGCCTGATGTTTAAATTTTTTGATGTTTAAATATTTCAAACAGAAGCAGATACTTCAAATGAAGCAAATTTTATGCTGTGGCCTCTTACATGCTTTGCCAGACCAAATCTGCTTGTAGTACACTTTCATTTCCCATTATACCCACTCACAACACAGGTTTTGTGAAATTTATTATCAGAGAGAATATGACAACTCAGCATTCTGATTTCACAGAAAGAAGTCTTTTGTAAAATTCAAACTGAAAATTCCAGGGAAAAAAAAGGAGATAAATCCTAGCAGGAAAGAGTTTCTCAGTTTCTTTATTTTCTGTGAAATTCTCTGCAATGACTTTTTTTTTTTTGCGGTACACGGGCCTCTCACTGTTGTGGCCTCTCCCGTTGCAGAGCACAGGCTCCAGATGTGCAGGCTCAGCTGCCATGGCTCATGGGCCTAACCACTCCATGGCATGTGGGATCTTCCTGGACCGGGGCACGAACCCATGTCCCCTGAATCAACAGGCGGACTCTCAACCACTGCGCCACCAGGGAAGCCCAGCCCTACTACTTCTAAAATAACAATTTCATTTATTTGTTCTGAATACTTGATCATCTGAATCTGTTTTGAGCTGATTATCTTAAGCTATTAGATTAAGTGTGAATATTTTCCCAGAGTTATAGAAAGGATTCAAAAGAGTCATGCCTTTTTTGAAAGTCAATGTAGGAGTGACATCACCAAAAAGGCAGCATAGGAGACACCAGCCTCCATCTCCCCACAAAAATTAACAATTAGGAAGCTATTCACAAACAAAAAAAGCTCTGGGGGAGCTCTGGAGTCCAGTTAAGAAACTTCAGAGATAGCCTAATCCACCAGAGGGCAGACAACAGAAGTAAGAAAAACTACAGTCCTGCAGCCTGTGGAACAAAAGCTACATTCACAGAAAGATAAACAAGATGAAGAGGTAGAGGGCTATGTATGAGATAAAGGAACAAGATAAACCCCCAGAAAAAACAGCTAAATGAAGTGGAGATAGGCAACCTTCCAGAAAAAGAATTCAGAATAATGACAGTGAAGAAGATCCTGGACCTCGGAAAAAGAATGGAGGCAAAGATCGAGAAGATGCAAGAAATGTTTAACAAAGACCTAGAAGAATTAAAGAACAAACAAACAACGATGAAAAATGCAATAACTGAAATGAAAACTACACTAGAAGGAATCAATAGCAGAATAACTGAGGCAGAAGAACGCATAAGTGACCTGGAAGACAGAATGGTGGAATTCGCTGCTGTGGGTGGGATAGAATAAAGAAAAAAGAATGAAAAGAAATGAAGACAGCCTAAGAGACCTCTGGAACAACAGTAAACTCAACAACATTCGCATTATAGGGGTCCCAGAAGAAGAAGAGAGAGAGAAAGGACCTGAGAAAATATTTGAAGAGATTATAGCTGAAAAATTCCCTAACATGGGAAAGGAAATAGCCACCCAAGTCCAGGAAGCACAGAGAGTCCCACACAGCATAAACCCAAGGAGAAACACGCCGAGACACATAGCATTAAAGTAGGTAAAATTTAAAGACGAAGAAAAATAATTGAAAGCAGCAAGGGAAAAACGACAAATAACATACAAAGGAACTCCCGTAAGGTTAACAGCTGATTTCTCAGCAGAAACTCTACAGGCCAGAAGGGAGTGGCATGACATATTTAAACTGATGAAAGGGAAGAACCTACAACCAAGATTACTCTACTCAGCAAGGATCTCATTCAGATTCGACAGAGAAATCAAAAGCTTTACAGACAAGCAAAAGCTAAGAGAATTCAGCACCACCAAACCAGCTCTACAAAAAATGCTAAAGGAATTTCTCTAAGTGGGAAACACAAGGGAAGGAAAGGACCTATAAAAACAAACCCAAAACAATTAAGAAAATGCTAACAGGAACATACATATCGATAACTACCTTAAACATGAATGGATTAAATGCTCTAACCAAAAGATACAGGATCACTGAATGGATACAAAAACAAGACCCATATATATGCTGTCTACAAGAGACCCACTTCAGATCTAGGGACACATACAGACTGAAAATGAGGGGATGGAAAAAGATATTCCATGCAAATGGAAATCAAAAGAAAGCTGGAGTAGCAATACTCATATAAGATAAAAGAGATGTTAAAATAAAGAATGTTACAAGAGACAAGGAAGGACACTACATAATGATCAAAGGATCAATCCAAGAAAAAGATATAACAATTATAAATATATATGCACCTAACATAGGAGCACCTCAATATAAACTGCTAACAGCTATAAAAGAGGAAATCAACAGTAACAAAATAATAATGGGGGACTAACACCTCACTTACACCAATGGGTAGATCATCTAAACAGAAAATTAATAAGGAAACACAAGGTTTAAACGACACAATAAACCACATAGATTTAATTGATATTTGTAGGACATTCCACCCCAAAACAGCAGATTACACTTTCTTCTCAAGTGTGCACGGAACATTCTCCAGGATTGATCACATCTTGGGTCACAAATCAATCCTCAGTAAATTTAAGAAAACTCAAATCATATCAAGCATTGTTTCTGATGACAACACTATGAGATTAGAAATCAATTACAGGGGAAAAAAACATAAAAAACTCAAACACATGGAGGCTAAACAATACGTTACTAAATAACCAAGAGATCACTGGAGAAATCAAAAAGGAAATCAAAAAATACCTAGAAACGAATGACAATGAACACACAACAATCCAAAACCTATGGGATGCAGCAAAAGCAGTTCTAAGAGGGAAGTTTATAGCAGTACAATCCTACCTCAAGAAACAACAAACATCTCAAATAAACAGTCTAACCTTACACTGAAAAGAACTAGAGAAAGATGAACAAACAAAACCCAACGTTAGCAGAAGGATAGAAATATAAGGATCAGAGCAGGAATAAATGAAATAGAAACAAAGAAACAGTAGCAAAGATCAATAAAAATAAAAGGTGCTTCTTTGAGAAGATAAACAAAATTGATAAACCATTAGCTAGACTCATCAAGAAAAAGAGGGAGAGGACTCAAATCATTAAAATTAGAAACAAAAAAGGATAAGTTACAACAGACACAGCAGAAATACAAAGCATCCTAAGAGACTACTACAAGCACTCTATGCCAATAAAATGGACAACCTGGAAGAAATGGACAAATTCTTGGAAAGGTATAACCTTCCAAGACTGAACGAGGAAGAAATAGAACACATGAACACACCAGTCACAAGTAATGAAATTGAAACTGTGATTAAATAACTTCCAACAAACCAAAGTCCAGGACCAGATGAATTCTATTCCCAGGTGAATTCTATCAAACATTTAGAGAAGAGCTAACACCCATCCTTCTCAAACTCTTCCAAACAATTGCAGAGGAAGGAACACTCCCAAACTCATTCTATGAGGCCACCATCACCCTGATACCAAAACCAGACAAAGACACTACAAAAAAAGAAAACTACAGACCAATATCACTGATTAATATAGATGCAAAAATTCTCAACCAAATATTAACACACAGAATCCAACAACACATTAAAATGATCATACACCATGATCAAGTGGGATTTAGCCCAGGGATGCAAGGATTCTTCAATATATGCAAATCAATCAATGTGATACACCATATTAACAAATTGAATAAAAACCATATGATCATCTCAATAGATGCAGAAAAAGCTTTTGACAAAATTCAACACCTATTTATGATAAAATCTCTCCAGAAAGTGGGCATAGAGGGAAACAACTTCAGCATAATAAAGGCCATATATGACAAACCCACAGCTAACATCATTCTCAATGGTGAAAAACTGAAAGCATTTCCTGTAAGATCAGGAACAAGACAAGGATGTCCACTCTCACCACTATTATTCAACAGAGTTTTGGAAGTCCTAGCCATGGTAATCAGAGAAGAAAAAGAAATAAAAGGAATACAAATTGGAAAAGAAGAAGTAAAACTGTCACTGTTTGCAGATGACATGATACTACACACAGAGGATCCTAAAGATGCTACCAGAAAACTACTAGAGCTAATCAATGAATTTAGGAAAGTTGCAGGATACAAAATTAATGCACAGAAATCTCTTGCATTCCTATACACTAATGATGAAACATCTGAAAGAGAAATTAAAGAAACACTCCCATATACCATTGCAACAAAAAGAATAAAATACCTATGAATAAACCTGCCTAGGGAGACAAAAGCCCTGTATGCAGAAAACTATAAGACACAGATGAAAGAAATTAAAGATGATACAGACAGATGGAGAGATATACCATGTTCTTGGATTGGAAGAATCAATATTGTGAAAATGACTATACTACCCAAAGCAATCTACAGATTCAATGCAACCCCTATCAAATTACCAATGGCATATTTTACAGAACCTGAACAAAAAATCTTAAAATTTGTATGGAGACACAAAAGACCCCAAATAGGCAAAGCAGTCTTGAGGGAAAAAAATGGAGCTGGAGGAATCAGGCTCCTGGACTTCAGACTACACTACAAAGCTACAGTAATCAAGACAGTATGGTACTGGCACAAAAACAGAAATATAGATCAATGGAACAAGATAGTAAGCCCGGAGATAAACCCACACACCTATAGTCAACTAATCTATGACAAAGGAGGCAAGGTTATACAATGGAGAAAAGACAGTCTGTTCAATAAGTAACGCTGGGAGAACTGGACAGCTACATGTAAAAGAATGAAATTAGAACACTCCCTAACACCATACACAAAAATAAACTGAAAATGGATTAAAGACCTAAATGTAAGACCAGACACTATAAAACTCTTAGATGAGAACATAGGAAGAACACTCTTTGACATAAATCACAGCATTTTTGATCCACCTCCTAGAGTAATGGAAATAAAAACACAAATAAACAAATGGGATGTAATGAAACTTAAAGGTTTTGCACAGCAAAGGAAACTACAAACAAGATGAAAAGACAACCCTCAGAATGGGAGAAAATAGTTGCAAACAAATCAACAGACAAAGGATTAATCTCCAAAATATATAAACACCTCATGCAGCTCAATATTAAGAAAACAAACAACCCAATCCAAAAATGGACAGAAGACCTAAATAGACATTTCTCCAAAGAAGACATACAGATAGCCAAGAAGCACATGAAAAGCTGCTCAACATCACTAATTATTAGAGAAATGCAAATCAAAACTACAATGAGGTATCACCTCACACCAGTTAGAATGGCATCATTAGAAAATCTACAAACAACAAATTCTGGAGAGGGTGTGGAGAAAAGGGAACCCTCTTGCACTGTTGGTGGGGATGTAAATTGATACAGCCACTATGGAGAACAGTATGGAAGTTCCTTTAAAAACTAAAAATAGGGCTTCCCTGGTGGCACAGTGGTTGAGAGTCTGCCTGCCGATGCAGGGGATGCAGGTTCATGCCTGGTCTGGGAAGATTCCACATGCCGCAGAGCGGCTGGGCCTGTGAGCCATGGCTGCTGAGCCTGTGCGTCTGGAGCCTGTGCTCCGCAACGGGAGAGGCCACAGCAGTGAGAGGCCCACGTACAGCCAAAAAAAACAAAAAAAAAGTCATCCCAAGGGACCCTTTGAGTCTTTGGGTGAATACAGATCTACTCAGGCATAGGGCTACTGGGCATACACCCAGAGAAATCCATAATTCAAAAAAACACATTCACCCAGCAGCACTCTTTACAATAGCCAGGACGTGGAATCAACCTAAATGTCCATCAACAGATGAATGGATAAAGAAGATGTGGTACATATATACAATGGAATATTACTCAGCCATGAAAAGGAACGAAATTGGGTCATTTGTAGAGACGTGGATGGATCTAGAGACTGTCATACAGAGTGAAGTACAACAGAAAGAGAAAAACAAATATCATATATAAACACATATATGTGGAACCTAGAAAAATGGTACATATGAACCAGTTTGCAGGGCAGAAATTGAGACACACATGCAGAGAACAAACGTATGGCATCAAGCCAGGAAAGTGGCGAGGATGGTGGTGGTGGTGTGATGAATTGCGAGATTGGGATTGACATGTATACACTAATATGTATAAAATGGATAGCTAATAAGAACCTGCTGTATAAAAAAATAAATAAAATTAAATTTGAAAAAAAATCTTCAGCAACACAGTGGAAAAAAAAAATCTGTGAATAATGCACACAAAGAAGAAGGAAGACCACTTTGTTTTGCCTGCTTTTCTCCATCTCTCAAGCTGGCATTGCTCAGTGCCTAGAGGGAACTCCCCAGTTAGAGAAATTCCCCTCACCAGGAAAGAGCACAGTGAGCAACCACATTTCCAGCTTTTGGTGCCTTCCACAAAGGTCCCACTTTGTTTGTACTCCACCCAGACCTGTAAAGCTGAGACATATAAAGATAGCTAGGAACAGGAAGAAAAGCAGACGCTACCTGTAGCAGCCACATAGAAGGAGCAATCATAGTTCACAGTGATCTGCTTTGCAGACAAAGCCAGCATCATTCACCGTTGAAAAAAAACCAATGGCCAACAGAACTGCTTTGGACCCCCCTGTAGATTTTACCAGCTTTTGCCCCACAGGTATTTGTGTTCACTGATGCCAGCCACCTCAGGCCCTTCCTGCTCTCTCCCCACTGCCCCCACTGGAGCCCAGAAACCACACTGGCAGTTAACTGAGTCCTCTGCATCTGTGAGAGTGGAAGACACCAGCCTAGACCCCCATGACTGACTCCCACTACTGTGCATGCACTCAGGGCTGGCCCCTACAGCTGTGCACTTGCACACCACTGGCCTGGCTCCTATCATCAGATTCCACTGCCACGTGCATGCCTGGGGAGAGACCGTACAGCCATGTGAGAGCATGCCAACAGCTAGGGTCCCTGAGCTGCTTTTGGACCTGGATCAAGCCCTATCTTCTGTCCCTGGCCTGCATCACTGTGCTCACCTTCAGCTAACCACTCTGACTGTGTACCTGCATGCCCTTAGCTTGACCCTCATCATTGGCCTTCACTGCCATGCACGCATGGTGAGACCCAGCAGCCATGGTACTGCTTACTGACAGTCATGACCCCTGCCTCTGCCAGTGCACCCACAGTTGACCTGGGCCTTTGCTGCGTGCTCTGGCTTCCACCACTACATGTGTGTTTGCAACCGCCCCATCACTACACAGGCATCTGCAGCACACCACTGCCTCCAGCCACTACTGCTGCCTACTCTGGTCCCTGTATGTGATTGAAGCTCAGTTGTTATCAGCATAAAATAGATTCCTATTTATAAGATATTTTACATAAGCCTCATGATAAAGCAAAACACTACAGTAGATAAAAGAAGATACAGAGTGGATTAAAGAAAGATAAAGAGAAGGAATCAAAGCACATACCACTATGGAAATCATCAATTCACAAAGGAGGGCAGCAAGAGAGAAAGAAAGGAACAAGGAACCTACAAAACAATCTGAAAGCAATTAATAAGATGAAATTAGTAAGTTTTAGCCATCAATAATTACTCTAGGTGTAAATGAATTAAATTCTTCAGTCAAAAGACACAGTGTGGCTAGATGGATAAAAAACAAGACTCAAGTTACATGCTGCTTACAGAAAATTCACATCAGTTTTAAGGACACACATAGGCTCAAAGTAAGGGGATGGAAAAAGATATTCCATTCAAGTGGAAACCGAAAGAGAGCAAGAATAGCCATACTTGTATCAGACAAAATAAGCTTTAAGCCAAAAATAGTAACAAGAGACAAAGAAGTTCATTATATAATGACAAAGCAGATATCATCAAGAAGATATGACAATTGTAAATATATATGCACCTAGTATCAAAGCACCTAAATATACTGAGCAAATAAATCTGAAAGGAGAAACAGACAACAATACAATAATATTGTGAACTGTAATACCCCACTTTTAACAATGGATAAGTCATCCAGACAGAAAATCAACAAACACTGGACTTGAATTATACTTTAGACCAAATGAGCCAAACAGATATATACAGAACATTCTATCCAACATCAAGAGAATACACATTCTTTTCAAACTCGCACAGAACGTCTTCCAAGATAGATCATATTAATAAGTCACAAAACAAGTCTTAGAAATTTTAAGAAGATTGAAATCATACCAAGTATCTTTTCCAACTGCAATGGTATGAAACTAAAATTCAATAACAGGAAGAAATCTGAAAAATTCACAAGTATGGGGAAGTTAAACAACACACTTTTGAACAAACAATGGGTCAAAGAAGAAATCAAAATCTTGAATCAAATGAAAACAGAAACAAAACACATGAAAAGATAGGGGATAAACCCTTTGACATTGGTCTTGGCGATGATTTTTTCTTTCTTTTTTTTTTTTTTAGTGTGATGCTGAAAGCACCAGCAACAAAAGCAAAAACAAAAAAGTGAGAGTACATCAAATTTAAAAGTTCCTGCACAGCAAAACAAAAACAAAGAAACAAAACCCTAAAAGTAACCTACGGAATGGGAGAAAATACTTGCAAACCATATATCTAATAAGGGGTTAATATCCAAGATGTATAAAGAACTCATACAACTCAACAACAACAACAAAATAATCCTTTTAAAAAATCGGCAAAGGACCTGAACAGACATTTTTCCAAAGAAGGCATATGGCCATACATATGACCAACAGGTACATGAAAATGTTCTCAACATCATTAATCATCAGGGAAATGCAAATCAAAACCAGAATGAAATATCACCTTATACTTATTAATACGGTTATCATCAAAAATACAAGAGACAGCATGTTGGCAAGGGTCTGGAGAAAAGGAAATTCTCTTTGCACTGTTGGTAGGGATATAAATTGGAGTTTCCTCAAAAAATTAAAAATAGGACTACTATATTATCCAGCAATCCTACTTCTGGGTGTATACCCAAAGGAAATGAAAACAGGATCTCTAAGAGGTACCTGCCCTCCCATGCTCATTTCAGGATTATTCACAAGAGCCAAAATATGGAAACAACCTAAGTGTCAAGGGATGAATAAATAAAGAAGATGAGGCACATATATAATGGAATTCAGCCATGAGAAAGAAGGAAATCCTGCCATTTACAACAACGTGGATAAACCTTGAGGGCTTTATGATAAGTGAAATAAATCAGGTAGAGAAATACAAATATTGTATGATATCATTTATATGTGGAATCTCAAAAAGCCAAACTCATAGAATCAGAGAATAGAGTGGTAGTTATCAGGGGCTGGGGGTGGGGGAAATGAGAAGATGTTTGTCAAAGGGTACAAACTTCTAGTTATAAGGTGAATAAGTTCTGGGGATCTAATGTGTAGTATGGTAATTATAGTTAATAACACTGTACTATACACTTGAAAATTACCAAGAGCGTAGATCTCAAATTTTCTCACCACAAAAAGAAATGGTCATTATGTGACAGGATGGAGGTGTTAGCTAATGCTATGGTGGTGATCATTTTGCAATATGTAAGTATATCAAATAAACACTCTTTACACCTTAAAAGTTATATGTCAATTATATCTCAATAAAGCTGGAAAAAAATAACAAAGTCATTGTACTAGAGTTCAATGAGTTATGAACAGAAGGTCAAATGATTTGGGTTCAAATGTCAGCTCTGCCACTAACTTACATGTCTAACCTTGAGCAAGTCACCCATATTTATGCCTGGAATAAGAAGAATAAGCTCCCTCAAGGTTACCAATGCTATAGAGTTGAGATAGGATTTAAGCTCAGAAAGTCTAATTCCGGAGCCTGAGTTCTTAATCAATAACCTTTAGAGGGGCTTCCCTGGTGGCGCAGTGGTTGAGAGTCCGCCTGCCGACGCAGGGGACACGGGTTCGTGCCCTGGCCCGGGAAGATCCCACGTGCCGCGGAGTGACTGGGCCCGTGAGCCATGGCCGCTGAGCCTGCACATCCCGAGCCTGTGCTCCGCAACGGGAGAGGCCACAGCAGTGAGAGGCCCGTGTACCGCAAAAAAAACAAAAACAAAAACAAAAACACATAAAATAAAATAAATAACCTTTAGAACACACATATATGGCCAACTGATCTACAAAGGTGTCAAGGTAATTCCATGGGGAAAATACAGTCTTTTCAATAAATGGTGCTGGAACAACTGAATATACACATGGAATAAAACGAATCTTGGTCTTTGCTTTACACCAGACACAAAAATTAACATAAAATGTATCATATACCTAAACATAAAAACTAAAATGATCAAATTTCTAGAAGGAAACACAGAAGAAAAATTTTCAGACCTTGGGGTAGGCAAAGGGTTTTTAGACAAGATTGTAAAAGTACTAATAGGTACTTCTGAAAAAATTGCTCAATTTGACCCCATCAAAATTTGAATCTTCTGCTTTTCAAACACTTCTAAGAAAATGAAAAGTCAAGTCACAAAAAGGGAAAAAACATTTGTGATGCATGTATCTGATAAGATTTATAATTGAAATGTATAACAACTCATACAGCTCTATAATAAGACAAACCATTTAGTAATAAATAGGGACAATTTTTGAACATGCACTTCATATAAGAAAGTATGTAATTGGCCAATAAGCACGTGAAAAGGTGCTCAAGATCATTAGTGGCTAGATAGGTCGATATCTTTGTTAAAACTCATCAAAAACTATAGTTTAAAAGGATGCTTTTTACAGTGTGTAAGATGAACTGGATTTTCTGCTTTTTCATATCCTTATTCAAATGGAACATCAGTATGGCAACTCCCAGGATTTGTCCCAAACGGGAAATTGTGTCATCTTCACCTCAAAATTACAGGTCTTAAGTATGAGGAAGAAGCCAACACCCTTTTGGAGCCATGAAAGTTGTTCAGACCATCTGTTGCTCTGATTGGAATTTCAGCAGATTTACAGACAGATTCTTGCAGGGAGTATCCTTAGTTGATTCATTCATTCAGTCATCCATAAACTGTGGGGAAATTTCTACCACTTTGCTTCATCATTTGCTGTCTCTGAGGCCCGGATGATATCAAGTCTATCTGAAATTTTCATTTCAACAAGGGAGGCTTAACAAATGCTGTGAAAATTTCAAAGATGACTAATACAGAGCCCTCTCTTCTGAAAACCATAATCTGAATAAAATAATTTTTAAGGGTTCTTGAACTTGTCATGTTTTAAAGATAAATGACATGATATACAGGCAGGAAGCAAAAAAAAGAAAATAAAGACTAATTTTTCTAAAGTGCTTCTTGACTGTGTATCATTATTAAAATAAAATTTTATAAATATAAAACATAGAGAAATGAAAACATGTCATCATTTATGACTTTTCCCCCCTTAAATTTAAAATACTATTCAGAAGCAAAAGTTTTCTTTGTTTTGGCTCAACATGTATTACTTAAAATTAAGTATATCCAAAAAGCAAAAGTAATATGCTTTTAATGTTTCTCTAGTGATTTAAAACAAATTGTCAAGCACTGCTCTATTTCTAATCTTTTATTTTTCAATGATTTACTATAGTAGTTAACAAAATCAACTACATCCAATTTCTAGAGACTTTATGCAAAAATATATCAGACTGAAAAATACTTTTCAAGAAGGTTTTCTTTGGATTAAAAGTACTTCAAATAATACAGATTAGATGTCATTTTTTATACCTGCAAAATCAGACTTCTTATGTTTGTTTAATAAAACTCTCATGATAAGTACAGATGAGCCTTTATTCAATCTCATTAAAGTCATGAGACATTGTATGGAATATAGGATCTCATAGATGGAGAAAAAGGCTTTGTTTCCCACCTCAAAGTGCACAATTTGACACCCTTATACCTTTAAGAAAATACCCATTTTATAAAATATAACTTTATCACATAAGCCGAAAAAAAGAAGCTAGCATGCACCATACCATCAGCAATCCCAGCTGGCTGACTTCCTTTGTCATGTAAACAGTGAGATAGCCACTCAGTAAAAGTTTGAAAACAATTTTGAAAAATCTGGAAACAAGTAAAAGCAGTGTATTAAAGAAGAATGAATCCCAGGAGAGCATCATGCATGTCCTCAGAATGTTTCCATTCTTCTCCAAGTGATGGTTGGGGCAGGGCTAGTTTCTAGGCCCACATTGTGGATCCCATGAAGGATCACAGACTTGGTGACCTTTATGGCATTTCACCAGAAGTTGTGTCAACATCAAAATGTTTTGGCTTTTCTCTTTAGCTCTGCCATAGAAAATAATTTCCCCTGAGAACCTCTAGCTTAGAATCTACGTTCACGAAAGATTTTTTCTAAATGAATCAAATCTTTTTCAGAGTGAAACCACAGAAGTAAATACGGTTTGAGGTTACTAAACCTCATAACAAGGAAGAAGGAAGTCTGGCAATTAAAAGCTCAAAGGGATTTTTGATGAAGGAAATGTTTAAATTCCCTTCTATTTCCCCATTAAGAAAATAATTCCACAACGATTCAGCCTTTTCACATTCAATTATAAAACCTTTTAAGCATGAAAGTAAAATATATGTACATCTAACAATTACCTATTTATCCACTTCTGAAATTAAGCAGTATTAACGTTTCATTATATTTGCTTCAGGTCTTTTTTAATGTAAAAAATGATATATATACTAAAGCCCCACTGGCCAATCCTTTTCCCCCTTCACTGCCAAATTCCTATGATAGTGTCATTCTCATTATTGTTCTGAACTATGAAATAAAATTCATATTTTAAGGCAAAACAAGAAAAACTTAACATAAACTTTTTCTCTGCCCGTTTCGGCCTCTTCCCTCTCCTCTAGTGTGCCTTGTGTATCTGCACTGTGCATTAACAAGACCTCCCCAATGGCAGAAACACCTGCTCAGTCATAAAGATCAATTTTTCTTCTTCTGTGCCAGCTGTGTAACTCCTTAGAAGATAACATTTCTTTCTTAGTACTGCCAGGGGTCACAATGACCCACCACTTGCCCTTTATATGCAGATATCTTTGGTGAACTTTGGTGAACAGTCAATTTATCATTTCCTTTAAAGATAGCGATTGGTGAACAGGCTGGTCAGATGACCTGGGGAGATACTGGGTCGCACATAACGGAAGTTCTTAGCTTAAATACTTACTTATGACCTTATTAATGTTACTAGCTATATTATTAGTATCGTGCCTGTTTTTTAAGATTATTGTTTCTTGCATTACCAAGTGTGTGACTAAGCCTCAGATAAAATTAATGATGATTAGGTGACTTGAAATGATTGATCAAATATATATCCTAAAACATCAATGATTATAATAGTGAAACTCTATATATGGGAAGAAGAAACAAGAGGGAACCATTTCCTGGACCACAGCAGACTGGTGAGACAGGCAGTCCAGAGGCTTTTGGTTACCGTTAAAAAGTCTTCGTCCAGGGCTTCCCTGGTGCCGCAGTGGTTGAGAGTCCGCCTGCCGACGCGTGCGACACGGGTTCGTGCCCCGATCCAGGAAGATCCCACATGCAGCGGAGCGGCTGGGCCTGTGAGCCACAACCTGCGCTCCGCAACGGGAGAGGCCACAGCAATGAGAGGCCCATGTACCGCAAAAAAAAAAAAAAAAATATTCATCCAGTAATAACACGTTGAGTGGCCTATCAATGAAATCCTCGCCCGACCCGAGAATGAGCATTCCTAGCACCGTGGGACAAATTGGTAACAAAATGCCTTCCAAACCTTGGTTGAAATTAAGATCAAAATGGAGGGGATTGTAAAATAATGTTGCCCACCATCGAGTTCTGCAAGAATCAAGTCACTGGCCACCGTGGTTGCTGACCTACAGTAACCCTGAAAGGGATTCATGGTGAAGATCAGTATGAGGCACTTTGTGTTCTAGGAAAACTGGCAGGACTGGCCGTCGAATAGTTAGGTATTTTCAGGAGAAAATTTTATGAAACCAATTTCTTGCATCTTCCCATACTTAGAAAAACACTAAAACCATTAACTAAGGTATCTGCTCCTCACAAACAACAGTAAAACAGCAGTAACCTTCTACCAAGTTGTGTGCTTGATTTCACGTATGCCTTCATCAAAATCAGTATATACTGGCCACCCCTCTTAGTTCTTCAGAACAGTCCTCAGAGTTTTCTGAAAGACTGTCTCCTGGATGAAAATCCTCAGGTTGGCTTGAATAAAATTTTCCATTTCTTTCTTAGATTGACTACTTATTAAATTTTCATCTACAGAAACTTTACTGAAATGCATGTTTCCAAATGATAGATACAATACCATTATTTGGGACCTTAACATTTACATGAATGGCATTGTACTGAACTACAATTTTTTTAATTCAAAAGTATGTTTTTAAAGACTTCCCTGAGTTAATGCAAGTAGATGGAGTTGTTACATTTTAACTCTGTGTCATGGCATTGTTTATCAATTTAACTATTGAGGGACAGTAGTTGTTTCCACATTTTGCTATTACGAAGTGTTTCATGAGCATTCTCATACATCATTTCTTATGTACATGGTTGAGAATTTCCCTAGGGCAGACAGAAATGACAATGGATACCTTCAACTTCACCCAAGTATTGCCAAAGTGTTTTTCAAGGTGGTTCCATGCATTTATACTTCCTCCAGCCATGTCCGAGTTCCCATGTCCCTACATCCTCACCAGAAGTCAGTGTTTCCAGATTTACAAATTGTGGACCACCTGATAGATATGAAATGCTATCTCATTGTAGTTTAAATTTGTTTTTCCTTGATAAGTAATGAAACTGATTATCTGTTTAGTTTCCTGTGCATTGCCTATTCCTATTCTTGTTCATTTTTCTATTGGATTGTTTGCCTTTGTCTTATTGATATATAGCATTTGTAATATATTCCAGATAGCAATTGCAGAAGAGTGCGACTTTTATTGGGACCATTTAGATGTGCCAATTTCATTTTAACTTCTCTGAGTCTTAGAAAAGTTTTACAACTTATTCCACTTCTGTCTTGATTCTCAAGACTTAATCCTCAATATTATACATGTTTGCTTACCTATTGTAATATATCTTGATCTCTATATATCTCTACCTATCTATTTACCTCATAGAGCATCATGATTCATGATTCAGAGAACAAGGCAGGTTCTGGGCCAGACTGATATTTCCTAGCTTTGAATCCCAGCTCTGTAGCTTCCTAGCCATGTCATGTGCCCATGACAATGGACACATCATATGACTTCTCTTTGCCTCAGTATTTTCATCCGTTAAATGATGTTAGCTATGTTAGCTATGTTATGTTAGCTATGATCTATGTTAGCTATGATCATTATTCTATAAAATATTTTAAAATACAATGTTATTTAGAACTTTTAAAACTGTAGTTTTAATATAAATTATATTTAATAAGGATATCAAAAGTAAATGCCCATGGGCTTCCCTGGTGGCGCAGTGGTTGAGAGTCCGCCTGCCATTGCAGGGAACACGGGTTCGTGCCCCGGTCCGGGAAGATCCTACATGCCGCCGAGCGTCTGGGCCCCGTGAGCCATGGCCGCTGAGCCTGCGCGTCCGTAGCCTGTGCTCTGCAACGGGAGAGGCCACAAACAGTGAAAGGCCCGCGTACTGCAAAAAAAAAAAAAAAAAGTAAATTCCCATAACCTCAAAGTATTTCCCTCAAATATTTAATTACTGTGCCGGTTTGAACATATGACCACAAAATATTTTATATTCTTGCCCCCAGGCAGTAGGTTTTAATTTCCATCCCCTTAAATATGAGATGAACCCAGGACTCTGTTCTAACAACTAGGGTATGCAAAGGAAAATAATCACTTTCGAGTGGAGCAACCTGGCTGATACCACCTTAACCAGATGATCAAGGTTAACATCCTCAGAAATAAATAATGTTGATATCATGTGCCCCAATATTGTGCAATAAGCAGGGCACTTCTGTGATAGTTTTCCCTAAAGTTTGTAACCTCAGTCTATTTATGAGAAAACATCAAACAAACCCAAACTGAGAGACCCCCTACTAAATACCTGACCAATACCCATCAGAAGTGTCTAGGTCATCAAAAACTGAGAAACAATCACAGATTGAAGAGCCTACAGAGACATGACAACTAAATAAAGTATGGTATTGGGCTGGACCGTGGAACAGAAGAAGGGCAATAGTGGAAGAATATAGTATAGTTTAGTTCATAGTATTGTGCTAATGTTAATTTCTTAGTTTTGATAAATGTACCATGGTTACAAAAAATGTTACCATTAGAGGAAGCTGACTGAAGGGTAAATGGGAGCACTGTACAACCTTTGCAACTCTTCCATATATCTAAAGTTATTTAAAAATAATAGTCTAAAAAGTGAATGCCCATAATGTATTATTTTAGTACCGTTATGATGAACCAAGACTGTCTATAATTAGACAAAAATATACAGATAGCACACAAGTGAGGAGGTTATATTTGTTTAATTTCTTTAAGTTTGGGGGCCCATATATTTGGACTTAAATTTACTGAGTATATGTTGCTGTGATCTTTAACACAACATGAATTATCTAGAAAGATGTACCCCTTAGAGGATATTTAGCATTTCGTTAGGTTTATTCTAAGTGATAAGAGAGCAAATATAGACAAATAAAAATTGATTTTTAAAAATTTTTTCTATATTCTGCTTAAGTATTACCTGTGACCCAAAATGACTCACACACATTAAAATTACTTAATTAATTTTCTTTTATTCCTGGCTTTTAAGGGGCTGAAACTTTTATTTCTCCAAAAATGTTTATAACAAATCATGTACTACTGTTACTTTGGGATTGTATTAGTCCAAACTGACAAAAAATTCAATTAGGAGAACAGAAAATCTAAGTTAACTACAAAGTACAATACAGTCAACATCAGTACTAGAATGTGTCAGAGAAAAAAAATAAATAAATCTACCTAGAAAATTCAAATGGAATAATTTTATAGGATCACGTAATTAGCAATGTTGTCTGAGATTCATAGAAACCAAATTTAAAAGATTTTAGTTATTTACAAACAAATAATTTAGTTACAAACCTGTGCTTAGATTTATATACTTTCAAGTATCAGTTTGGATAATGATGTTACATAAGGAAATATAAGAAATTTAGAAAATGTTACCAGTTTAAATCTTTGTACAAAATCCAAAATTTTTCACTAATTAAAATTTCGTACTTGTAACCTGATTTTGAATAGTTGTAATTCACTATCACCACAGGAATAAAAGCATGTATATTCAAATGTGGTCTTAGTTAAAAGCAGTAGAGAAAAAAATCAGCCACACTTTATTTTTCTTTAGTCTAAAAGTTCCAGTGATAAAAGCTTCCCAAAAGGAAAGGATTTTCAATTTGTAATCTTAAGCTTGAGGTTAATTTTTCTTAAAATTGTGGCAACTTGAGCAGGCTTCTTTCAGTCTCTCTTACCTGCAGCTAGAAATGTCTTCAAGCAAAAGGAAAAATCTTTTTAGTTTTGATATATAAAACTTTAAGCCTACTGATGACTACTTGTTTTTGGTCATAATGTTAGTTTTAACAAATTTGTTTCCTATCTCTAACTAAGCTTACACTAAACCAGCTACTGTTTCTAAGTAAGATTCTTTCCTACTTTTCCTCATCAGAACACTGCTATAGACAAGAAAACACATTACGCTGATAAACAAGATCACGTAGAGTTTAAAATAGAGCTCACGTTCATAATAACATTTCTGGTTTGTTTTCCATAATTGTATTTAGGTACATTTATTTTTCTTCACTAAATGTCATGTGTTTTAGAAAACAAAAATGTAATAACTGTATAGAATATTTAATTTCCACCTCAGAGGGAATCTTTTCTAATAGAAAATCATTTTATGATTCAGTTCTCTGAACACTAATTTCTTCAACTCAAGTAGTGCAGTCACACAGATCACATTTCTCAAAGCTCAGCTTTCTCAGAAGTCTTCATCTTACATCTAAGAACAAAATCAGTTAACATCTGCTCTGGGACTTCCCTGGTGGTCCAGTGGCTAAGACTCCACACTCCCAATGCAGGGGGCCCAAGTTTGATCCCTGGACAGGGAACTAGATCCCACATGCTACAACTAAAGATCCCGCATGCCACAACTAACACGGCAATGAAGATCCTGTGTATCGCAACTAAGACCCAATGCAGCAAAATAAATAAATAAATATTTAAGAAAAAACAATCTGCTCTAACAGAGGACCCAAAGGAGACTGGGGGGCTTCCCTGGAGGCGCAGTGGTTGAGAGTCTGCCTGCCGATGCAGGGGACACGGGTTCGTGCCCCGGTCCAGGAAGATCCCACATGCCGTGGAGCGGCTGGGCCCGTGAGCCATGGCCGCTGAGCCTGCGCATCCAGAGCCTGTGCTTCGCAACGGGAGAGGCCACAACAGTGAGAGGCCCACGCGTACCGCAAAAAAAAAAAAGGAGACTGGGGAGAGTGAGTTAACCAAACTTTTAATTTACTTAAAAATATAAAAATAAAACACCTGAAATGTATAGCAATGCTGTGTTGATGTCTTGATTACCCCTGGAGGGTAAATGTCCTTTCTTAAAATTCCCTGGCCTCCCCTATCTTGGCCATGAAGCATATATAAGCAGTGCTTCTAAGAATTTCAGGGCACTTGGAGATGCTACTTAAGAATATAATTTTCATATAAGGCATCAAATTATTTAATATTAATATAATCTTAACATAATGAGAGACTGCAGGGCTGCTTTCCCTCACTCATCATATTTGTTGCTCACAACCAGCTACTCCAGTCAAACTGTGGGATTTGTTGGATACCACGTGGAATGTTAACATCCAGAAATGTGGCTTCATAATGTGAATATACACAGCATTTTTCTGCTTTATAAATTTTCTCATAAATTGCATGGCAATTGAGTGTATCCTTGTGGTGTGTGTGTGTGTGTGTGTGTGTGTGTGTTGGAGGGTGATTTTTTTTTTTTTTTTTTTTTTGCGGTACACGGGCCTCTCACTGTTGTGACCTCTCCCATCGCGGAGCACAGGCTCCGGACGCGCAGGCTCAGCAGCCACGGCTCACGGGCCCAGCCGCTCCGCGGCATGTGGGATCTTCCCAGACCGGGGCACGAACCCGTGTCCCCTGCATTGGCAGGCAGACTCTCAACCACTGCGCCACCAGGGAAGCCCGGAGGGTGATATTTAATCAGAACCAAGTGTCTAAACAGGAAGTGTCTGGACTCAAGAGGACCTTAGGCAAGCCAGTCATAGATCAACAACTTCCCTTGCCTTTCTGAGTGTCTGTTTTCACCCAGAGTCCAAAAGAGAAAACCCAGTCGACCAGCTAGTGCAGGACAGCTCCTGAACATTTGTTATCTTTCATCTGACAACTTATTCTTCAGGGGTAGAGTCCACTTTGAGAATCTGACAACCACAGATGTTGAAAGATAAAAGTTTGTTCAGCGAGCTATTTTGGAATTCTCTTGTTCATAACTTGTAAGTCAATGAATTCCCCCCAAAACGTTATGCAACCTCTCTATAACCATTTAATGCTCTGATTCAGTTACCTTAATCTATACAGATAAAAAGACTGAGAGAGCAGTTCCTCATCTTCTTTCATGATCTCACAACCTGTAGGTCAGAATCTTCATTCACAGAAATACAAAGTCTTCTGACATTGCTTCTAAAGCATAGGTTGCTTATTAACTATCTACATTCATATGTTTATCTAATTTAATGAGCCCAATAGATTCCACTAATTCCACTACAAAATGTAGAAACTGAAGTAGTTCTGGGCAAGAGAACTATATTTTAGGTGGGAAGTCTCCATTCTGAGAATTCTGATAATTCATTATTTGATAGTAATTTTTATAGCTTATTTTAAGAATCCTTCCCTATCTCAAGGTCCAAAACACATTCGCTTATATTTTCTTCTAAGAGTTTTTTTTCTTTTTTTTTTTTTTTTTTTGTGGTACATGGGCCTCTCACTGTTGTGGCCTCTCCCGTTGTGGAGCACAGGCTCCGGACGCGCAGGCTCAGCGGCCTTGGCTCACGGGCCCAGCTGCTCCGCGGCATGTGGGATCTTCCCAGACCGGGGCACGAACCCGTGTCCCCTGCAACGGCAGGCGGACTCTCAACCACTGCGCCACCAGGGAAGCCCATCTTCTAAGAGTTTTAAAGATTACATTTGGATTTCTTTTTTGTGCATGCTATGAGGTGAGGAGTCACTTTCATTTTTTAAAACAAATAGTCTTTTTCCATCTTGATATATATAGTCAATGATCTTTCCTTTCCTCACTGGTTTCCAACATTGCCTTTGTAATGTGTCCGTTTTCCGTATCTCTAGGTGTCTATTTCTGACCTCTCTTCTCCGTTCCATTGATCTATTTGTCTCTATTTGCCAATACCACATTGTCTTAATTACTGTAGATTTGTAATAATTCTTGAGACTCCGTATGACAAGGCTCCCCTCCTTATTTCTTTTTTTTTATAAGGGTCTTGTCTTTTCTAGGCCCTTTTTCATATCAATTTTAGATTCAACTTGTAAAGTTCCATGGAAATCACAATTAAAATTTTGCCTGAGACATCATCAAACCTATAAGTCAATTTGACGAAGACCTATCTTTAGGGTTTGAAATTTTTTATTTCACTTAGGATTATATATTTTAAATAGTTACCTTTTTTTTTTTTTTTTTTTTTTTTTTTTTT
>NW_006790064.1:1328918-1330665 GCF_000442215.2 Lipotes vexillifer
GGTCGCTCCGCAGCATGTGGGATCCTCCCGGACCGGGGCACGAACCTGTGTCCCCTGCATCGGCAGGCGGACTCTCAGCCACTGCGCCACAAGGGAAGCCCTATATAATTTTTATAATAACTCTATGCTGTAGGCAATATATACCATCTTCAAGAGTGAAGACACTGAAGCTTGGATTGTTTGCCCCAATGCACATGGCTATGCAGTGGCAAAACAGGGATTTAATACTATGTCAATATTGGTTGAAGCTCTGCGGCAGCTTTTCAATACTCCTTTTCCATATATTGTGAGAACTTCTAGATAAGACCTTTATTATAAAGTGTTGCAGTAGCAGCGTCCCTGGAAAGAAGGCATATGCACTATGCCCTCTAGCTCCACCATGAGAACACAGCACTGCTTATCACTAAAGTATTTTCTACTGATTTTTAAATACAGTCTGTATTTGTTTGCTAGGACTTCTGTAACAAAGCACCATAATCTGGGTGACTTAAACAGCAGAAATTTATTATCTCACAGTTCCAGAGGCCAGAAGGACAAGATCAAGGTGTCTGTAGGATGTGTTTATTCTGAGGGCTGTGAGAGAGAATATCTTCCATGCCTCTTGCCTAGTTTTTGGTAGTTTGCTGGCAATCTCTGGGATTTTTTGGCTTGTGGAAGCATCACCTCCATTTCTGCCTTCATCTTCACATGGGACTTCCCCTGCATGGGTGTGTCGTTGTCCAAATCTCCCCTTTTAATAGGGACACCAGTTATATTGGATTAGGTGCCACCTTACTCCAGTATAATTACATCTGTAATGACCCTGTATCCAAATAAATTCATATTCTGAGGTGCTGGGAGTTAGAACTTCAATACATAAATTGGGAAGGGATGGCCACATTTCGACCCATTACATTGTCCTACTAGTAAATCGCAACTCAGAAGCTTTGCAAGTAAAGATAAATTTGTAAAATTGTCCTAATTATTGTATTTTCTTCCAAAGTGGAGGAAGACAGTGGCAAATTAACAAATAGATCAATCACTGGGGAAAACTTTTAAGGAAGTCAGTGTTTTACAATTATTTCATATGGAGTCACTCATGACAGCTGAATCTTCATCTTCCAAGTGATGTGTGAGACCAGGAAAGCCCCTGAGTCAAAGGTCGAAGCTCTATTCTCTATGCTCCTGTCATGCTGCTTTGTTTTTCTTTGTCCCTTCTGAGTCTCGAAGAGCTTTCATACACATGACTGTACACCTTTGTATTCTAGTACCTAGCACAGTGCTAGGTATCAGGTGCTCAGTGAATATCACTTCCTTATTCTCACTAAGAGTACCTTAAGAAGAGTGCATGAATTAATTTGAGGTGCATTAACATCAGCCACTCAGACCCTACTTATCACTTGGAGAAGTGAAGTGGTGGGGACAATAGAAACCTACACTATTTGAATTGGATAAACATGTTTTATCAACAAAATATTACATGCTGCCATCGTTTCTAATCATATATTGACAGATCTGTGTTTTGGGAGGAGGCGGGATTAAAGTGAAAAACTTACTTCCAGGAAATATATGTATATATACACACACGTACACACACATCTATATCTATCTGTCTATCTGTCTATCTATCTATCTATCTCCAAGATACTAGATTGTAGATGTCCGGCCTATGGTAGGCACTTAGAAAATGAGGAGGAGGAAGAGAAAAAGGATGAGAAGGAAGAGGAGGTGAAAGAAAGGAAAGGAAATGGAAGAATAAAGGGAAAGA
>NW_006790066.1:0-1023 GCF_000442215.2 Lipotes vexillifer
CCAAAAAAAAAAAAAAAAAAAAGAAAGCAGGCCGCCCTCCTCAGAGGGCAGAGAGTGAGCAAGGGCACCTGTTACCTGTTTTTGCTCCCCCCTCGCCCTGCTGCAGCACAAGTCCCAACAAAACCTTGCTTGAATTTCTCATCGGTCCTCTTATCAATTTCTATTGATTAACGAGCCCAAGGACCTGGTTCGGTAGCAGCACTGAGAAGGGTATGTGGGCTCCAGGTGGGCACATCCTTGTGGCCCCATAGACTGCTCATTCCAAGGAGAGGGGTGTGGCCAGAAGAGGGGCCACCAGAAGAGCCGGGTCCAGAGCAGTGGCCCTCTTGCCCAGATCGAGGGCTGTTACTGGTGGGGAGCCAGGAGTGGAGGTGTCCAGGTGGGGTCTCAGAGGAGAGTGAGATTTGGAGGGGAGAGCTGGGAAATAAAATTGAAAATATACTTGGGCTTGACTGAGGATGGCATTGGCCTTCGAGCTATAGAGATTGGACTTGTTCTTGCGGGCGACGGGGAGCCCTGGGGTATTTGAACCCACATCCGGGAATGTTCCCCTCTCCTGCCCTTGGGGACTCACAGGGGCTGCTTCCTGCATCTGCAACATCCTTCACCTCAGGTTCCTTGAGATTTAGCTTTGCTGTGAGAACAAGTCCTTTGGGGGAACCTTTCCCCAAACCCCACCCTCACCCAGACTGAGTGGTTCTTCTCTTGGACTCCCAGAGCCCCTGGGGTTTTCTTCATCAGAGAGCACATCGCGTGGATCCGGCCTCATTCCTCCAGCACAGGGACTTCAAGAAACCAGCCCCCTCCCCACAAATGTTGGTGGAAGGAAGGAAATTACTACAAGAAATACAAGGGAGGTGAACCTAAGAGAAAGCGTGTTGTGAAAAAGAAGCTCACGTGCTTACCTCCTCAGAGACTTGGTTTCCACACCCCAAACCTGCACTCACCTTTAAAAATACATTTAGAGGGCTGCCCTGGTGGCGCAGTGGTTGAGAGTCCGCCTGCCGATGCAGGGGACACGGG
>NW_006790067.1:0-409 GCF_000442215.2 Lipotes vexillifer
GTATGATGTTTCTTTTTCCGTGTGACCTATTTCACTTGGAATCATCGTACCTAAATCCACTTAATAAGATGCTACGGTCCTTATGGCGTTGATTTCATTGCTGACTGATATTCCATGGCACGTAAAGTGGCACAACTTAGCGATCCATTTTTTCATTTCGTGGATATTTAACTTGTACCGTGGACGAGGTTCCTGTAAAGGGGGCAGCCCCAAACTTTGGGGTGGCTCTGTCTTTTTGATTTCTGTTTCCCTAAGCCTAGTGCCCGAGGCTATGTACATTGTTTTTTTGATGTTTCAGGAAATTCCATATGTTTCTCCAGGGTGGTTGTTGGCAATTTACATACCGCCCATCAGCATAACAACACTCCCTGTTCTCCCTGGACTCTCCTGCCTTTCTGGATTTTACACT
>NW_006790068.1:0-6978 GCF_000442215.2 Lipotes vexillifer
GTCATACAGAGTGAATTAAGTCAGAAAGAGAAAAACAAATATCGTATATTAATGCATATATGTAGAACCTGGAAAAATGGTACAGATGAACCAGTTTGCAGGGTGGAAATTGAGACACAGATGTAGGGAACAAACGTATGGACACCAAGGGAGGAAAGCGATGGGGGGTCGGGATGGTGATGAATTGGGAGATTCAGATTCACATATATAGACTAATATGTATAAAATGGATAACTAATATGAACCTGCTGTATAAAAAATAAATTAAATTAAATTTTAAAAAAGAAATAAATATCAGTAAAGCTAGCACTGAAATATTAGTATTAGGGAATGATAAGAGTCTAGGTATCAAGGTAAGAACTCACAGCAAGTCAAAATTTCTAAAGCTGGAAATTTGAATTCTGATATATGAAATTATTCAGTCACTTGTCACGGTTTCATTTTATTACACCAAGATTTTTCTAAAACTGCCTGTTAAAAACAAAACAAAACTGTTGCTAAGATTTTATTAAGCAAGGGCTCAGAAGTATGTGTTTTTCTTGTTTTTGGAAGTCCAGTATTTAATTGATATCTTGCTCAGGTTCTCTAGAAGTAGAGCCTGAGACAAGAATTTGGGTGCATGTCACTTATTGAGTGGATGCTCTTGAGAGAAAAGAGGGGAGGAAGTAGGATACAGTAAAGAAAAGATCTAAACAAGGATGTGGTTCACAGACTGATCCCCCAGGGAGTTCTGAATCATAAATTGTACCTTAGATTTGGTCTTTCACAATGAGGTAAAGAGTTGACCTTATATACTTCCACGTGAGTCAGTCATTGGCTGGAGATTGTTCACACCACCTCATCCAGTGTGTGTGTTTGTGTGTGTGTGTGTGTGTGTGTGTGTGTGTGTGTGTGTGTGCACGCGCCCAGGTGAAGTGGCTCTCCTTAGGTCAAAGACTCTTCTCCAACACTCACAGCATCTTACACTTACCCAATGAAGGGGATCTGTGAAGGGTACCAACGGCATTCACTTTATTTGAAATTCTTCATTCTTAACATTCTTAATATTTTTGAAAAAGTTATAAATTTAAAATGTTTAATTTAACATTAAATTAATATTATTTTTAACATCTTTAGTAATTTTAACAGCTTTCCTATTTAATATACTAAACATGCATTTCATATTCTGATACTTTGTTAGAGCAAAATTGTTTAGCTGCTCAATGAATTATTTTTGATGAGTGGTTGAATTTTGGAGTGTTTTGAAGCAATATAAATATTAGTAAATCCTAACGTTGAGTTACTTTATAGCAAGGGATACTAGAAAGGTTACATGTCTATATTTTATGGATTCCTTACCCATTCCTATTCACCCAGAAAATGTTAATAGAATATGTGCTTTCAACAAAAGAAATTGTTTTATTTTACCCAAACTTTTCCACAGAATGAAGTAATAATCTTAATAAACAAAGTGATAGGAAGAATAAGCAGGGAAAAGTATAATTGGCATTCATAAAATAAGAGAGCAATGGCAGTATTATAAGCACAGTATTTGGAACTGCCTTTATACATTTGGAGGTTAGCACTAAGATTTATAAATGGCTAGGAAGCTTCAAATTTCTTACAAAGGTCATCACTGAGTGTTAGTAATAGGTATTGAGAATATGCATCTTGGTGAAATGAATGGCTATTTTTAAATTTTTTATAAGACCACACCAAAAAGTGAATTTTAACGTATTAGTAAGCATTAAGAAAGGAGGGGAAAAAGTTCTTGATTCTAAGAGGTCATAAACCACAATGAACTCCTGACTTGGTTCTTCTCTACTTTCACCTTAATGGGCCATTTGGATTTACGCAGGAAAACACAAAGCTCTTCGGGTTAAATTGATCATTTTCTCTTCCAACAATGACCATGTAAGAGTATTTGTACATCAAATACTGTTACTGAGGATTCGAACCATTTGTAAATTTGCAGAAGGATTCATTCCACATTTTGGGGGTTAATGTCTCCTTACTGGCTAACTAGGAACTATTTGAAGAGTTTGAAACTTGCTATTTTCACATTGTTACTGTACATATGTCTCCAGAGTGTGGGAGCTTCACAAACAACACATTTTGATCTGAACAGATGTACTGTCTCTCTAGAGGTTAGGAAGTTCATTATTACAGACAGCCCACCTAACATCCATTTGGTTAGACTTCATTAGGTATTAAAATACAATTCGAGATGTCTGAATGAAAAATTTATTCAGTGATCAGCGGAGTATTCACATCTCTTCCAGATGCGGAAATGTTTACTCTCAATAGCTGTGACCATATTCAAGTGAGATATATTTGTAATATTGACTACTATGTGGGTACTACTGATGGCTTTTACTGGTTCCCAAAATAAATGTCTTCTAGCAGCACTTAAAAGACATGATCTTAGCCACTTTCATATTCCAGGGAGGGAATAATCCTATCCTCCTTATAGGGTAGAAAGGAAATATGGAAGCAGACAAGGGGGATACATGTATTCTTATATGTTTTTGATTCATGTTTCACTATGTGGTCACTCTGCTCTAGCAGAAATTATTCTGTTCTTTCAGGGGAAAAAAACATCTACTTTAGGATTAGCTGGACAGCAAATGGCATCCCTTAAAGCAAAAGGCTTAAAGAGGAAATTATGAAATGAATTAAATTCCTTTCAAATGAAATATGATTCCTAGGAGCAGTGATCAATTTTTAGCTGAGAGGTAGTGAATGAGGTTAAATCATGAATTCACACTTTCCCTTGTGATCATCAAATCAGCACTCTTAAATTATCTTCTTTAAAGGCTCGAAGTCACTTGTTGTTTTATGCTTCTCCCACATTCCTGGTGCTAACATATTAATGGTCTTTGCCATTTGTAGAGTAACAAGCTGCTAGATCAATAAGCGTGCTTAGCTGCTTGCCATTAAAATTGATCTCTACTATCCTTCCGATTGACGTCACATCCAGATGTAAATATCATCAAGTAAGCTGTCAACTCATTTTCATTATGAGCGTTTTTCATTTCAAAAGATGGACTTCAGTAGGACAGCATGTTAGGATTTTTCTTCTTTATTTCTGACATTTCCCCAATAGCGTCAAGTACATCATTAAAGGAAAATCAGGATTGGCCAAGAACTTTTAAAAAGGAGGGGGAAATAACAACAGCAATAAAAACAACAAACAAACAAAAAAGACAAAAACTAGGGGCTTCCCTGGTGGCGCAGTGGTTAGGAATCCGCCTGCCAATGCAGGGGACACGGGTTTGATCCCTGGTCTGGGAAGATCACACATGCCACGGAGCAACTAAGCCTGTGTGCCACAACTACTGAAGTGCTCGCGCCTAGAGCCTCTGCTGCACAACAAGAGAAGCCACCGCAATGAGAAGCCCATGCACCGCAACAAAGAATAGCCCCCGCTCGCCGCAGCTAGAGGAAGTCCGTACACAGCAATGAAGACCCAACGCAGCCAAAAATAAATAAATAAATAAATAAAAATTTATTTTAAAAAAGACAACAACTAAAGAGAAAGAATGTCAGAAATTTCTATAAAAATTGAAACTAGCAAGATGTGGATGTTTTCTTTCACATGTGAACCAGGCCCAGGAGGCCTTTATGAGTGTCTGGGTTTGCATAAAAAAAATTATAGTGTTATATTCTTGGAAAGATATATTTCCAACAGAGTTTACTATTTGGACTTCAAAGGTATATTTGTTTATATGATACTTGACCAAAAATTCTTCCTGAGAAAAATTCTGTTATCATCTGTAAACCATCAGAATTAGTGTCATATGGTGGCAAGAGTACCTACCTGGATGTCCATCAATGTGAAAATCCTGGAACAGTCATAGTTTTTCTAATGGAATGTCAAACTTACTATGTTAGTTTGGTTTCTGAAGAATATTCCTCTGTCCTCATCTAGCAATATGGAACATAGGTCCCTAGGTCTTGGTCTACTATTCAGCTCCCACTGAAAGTCTGAGGAGCAATATTTATTGTAGATGATTTAAAGGTCATTTATTACTTTAAAAATTCTAAATTGGTACAAATATAGTAGAATATATATGTGTTTATATGTACACATATATAGTTTATAAATAAACAAACAAGCATATAAATATATTGGGGGTGATAAGATGCACACAGAAAATTGGAGAGCATTTTTGGATTATCACATAGTCTAGTTATTACATATTTGGACCATGTTAGTTCAACTCTTCACAGAATTATTATTACTCAATTGTTTTTTACATTAGAATTCAATTGTTAGTTAAAAGGTATTGCAAGAGACATTTCTATAAAATTTATAACTGAATTTGTTACAAAAATAATTAAGATTATAATCTGTATCGCTCCATATATCCTATATGGAGTTTCTACTAAGATATATCTTTTTAGAGTTCAATGCTAAGCAAACTTTATTTTTATAAGAATCTGGAATCTTCTTTGTTGATAAATAGAATTGTTTAACTGATATTTCCATTTAGTTTCAGGTGCCAGGAAGCTCAGAATTAAATTTGAAATACACAATAAAAAATTAAATAGGTGTCATAGCATAAATATGTTCTGCATATATGCATTCTTGATTTTATATTTTTATCATTATTATCACTTTACATAAACCCTCTCAAATCTTTTGTGAAAAGAGACAGGGTATAAGTAATTATAAACAAATAAAATATTGTTTATCAGGGTGCCAGTTTATGTTGTCTTAAAAACTTGTCAACATTCAGTAAAAGTGAAAACCATGAATTATTCACTTCAAGAAAGTCCATATTCTCTTTGACAGAATGGACAGAATTTACAGTGCTAATATGACCTATGCAGTGAATGCCTACTCAGTAATATATGCTAGAATATTTACCGTATCTTTGCTAATCTTTCCAACCACCTTGCAAATAGAGATGCTGTATCCCCATTTTTCTGAGGGTCAGGGAGCTTAACTTATTTATGATCACCTACCTAGTAGGTGATAGAGCCACTGCCCAAGTCCCACACATGAAATGAAGAAATAAACTCTGTAGAGTATAAGTTGCAGAGTCTAGTGTACTTTAATTATAGGAATGATAAGTTCCATGTCTTGTGTATCTTTGTTTTCTTGGGTGCCAGTAGCTGGCAGAGACTAAATGCTAAAGAATATTTAATACATAATAGATGTAACAAATGAGTAAATGAGTTGAGAGTAATATTACAAATAGCAGAAGTCATATAATGACTATAATAATATAACAATTATATAATAAAATATTTGGGCTCATTAATATTTGTATTATTTGTATACATGTTATATCTAAAGTTAGAACCTATTACTTCACAAGCATTTCATTGGTGATTCTACACAAATTATTCCACTGAATTTTACAGAAAGTCTGTGAGGTAGGTATCCAGGAAACCAGCTTCACAAAGCATAAAGCAGCTAGCTGGAGATTATGAGTTAGAGCTCATAATCATATAAAACTTTGCTGTTAAATGATCCTTATTTAATTGGTCTTTAATTTTAATGAGTGGGTTCCATATTTTATAAATCTACTCCACCTGCTCACAACTGGATATCAACTTAGTTGATCATTCCTTCTTCCTGTAGACACTTTCTTCACTTGCTTTCTAGGACCTCATACTCTTTCAGGTTTCTCCCTACCTCACTGGTCAATCCATTTGTCCTTTTTGTTGATCCCTCTTCTTTTCTTCAAGGAGTAGGATGCTGGTGTGATCCAGTGCTTAGTCCCTGGCCCTTTTCAATTCTCTGTCAACACTTGCTCCCTTGGTGATACCCAGTATCATGGCATAAAATACAATTTTCATCACTATTTCATATGACATTTCTTTTTGGATATCTACTAGGCATCTCAAACTCAACCTGCCCAAATCATATCTTTTCTCCTAAACTTTCTCTCAGTTTATCCCCTCCCAACTGAAGGCAATGCCATCCTCCCAAGTGCTCAGGTCAAACACCTTGGTGTTATGGTGTAATACTCTTTTTTGCTCTCTTTCATATCCCACTTTCACTACATTAGCAAATCCTGTTGGCATTACCATCTAAATATATTTAGAATTGGATTATTGGATCAATTTTTATTGTCTCTATTGATACCACCCTGATTTAATCCTTCCTCATTTCTCTTATGGATTATCACAATCTCCTCCTAACTGATCTATCTGCTCCTGCCCTTGTCCATTACCATCAGGAGAGCAGCCACGGTGATCCTTCTGAAACTTAAGTAACATCTCATCAGTTCTTTTCCCCCAAATCACATAATGGTTCTCTATTTTACTCAGGTGTAGCTCTGAGAAAAATTGCTAGGGTATTAGTGACTGGCATATAAATGATCTTAATCATATTATATTTTAATATACAAAATAAGTATTTTATTATAGTTGTGCTATTGAATGATGTTAGGTCATATGGATCTTGGTCTAAAAACAACGTGTTTCATCTAGTGTTTTAGTATTTCTAATAGATAAGACTATGTCATTAGGCACTACATATTGATTTTAATTAGAACAGGCACACCACCATAAATATGAGTTGTGATGCCACTAAGGCAGTTGTCAAGGGGGAATTAATTAATTCCACGTACTGGCCTTCCAAATTCTCTTTGACATCCTTACTACTTTCATCCACCTTACTGTTCCTTTAATATGCCAGGGAGGTAATCATTTCAGAACTTTTTTCTGGCTGTCTCTTCTATGTGGAATAAGAACATTCCAAATGTGCCTTTTCTCAATGAGGTGAGGTGTATAATTGAAAAGGGCCAAGGACTAATCACCTAATCAAATAGGGTGATTAGGTGTATACCCTAATCACTCTATTTAAAATTGAATTCTTATCCTAATTCCCCATACCCTGATCTACTTTTTCTTTTTTCACCAACTTATTTCTAATATAATACATTAATTATTTCTTATGCTTTTCCTTTGTTTATTATTTTTTATTTATTTTTTTTTTGCGGTACGCGGGCCTCTCACTGTTGTGGCCTCTCCCATTGCGGA
>NW_006790069.1:0-1448 GCF_000442215.2 Lipotes vexillifer
TGGGGTGCAGATTCCAGGGAATTGCTGGCTCTAATTCTCCCTCATCGCTGCCTCCGTCAGTGCCTTGTTTTCCCTCTCTAGGGAATAAAAGACACCGCGGCATCATCTATTTCTTCATTCATTATAGAAGAGGGAGAATAAACCAGGTATTTTCAGTGTGTGAATTCCTTGGAGTACGATGTTTTGTAAATACACGTCATTATTATCCTATAAGTCCCCCCAAAAGCAAGAATCCAAAGACAGATACTTATAAGGAGATATTGTCCAAACGTCCAAATGGAGTCCTTTATATTTATGCATAGAGACGGATGTATATACATATGCATATCTCATATATATATATATATATATGAGTATCTTATATGTATTTATATACACATATATACACACACACTTGTTCTTTCTCTTTTTGGTCTGATTTGTTAACAATTAGTGTTGCATTGGAAAATGGGTTTTACGTGAATCACACACTCCTGAAATCATTTCGGTGGCAGATTATATTTTACCATTGGGGTTTCAGAAGTCGCTGCGGAGCACAATGCCATCTCCATATTCATATTTCAGATCTGTCAAGACACCCAGATAGTTCATCTGATCACATGGATTTCCATTCCGGGCCTTGAGAGACAAGAAATCCGGCCATCACAGAGAGCCGGGGCAATTAAACCGAATCAGCGCTCCCGGTCTCAGCGGATGTCTTGGTTACCATGGGGGACACGGGGGTTGGTATGAGGTTTAATCAGGCACTAACAGCACCTTGCTGGGAACTTCATGGTTGATAAAGGCAGCCGCCACAGACCAAGTAGCTCCTACTTTTTAAAGAGAAAGCAGCCTCTTTTGAAATGTAAAAAAGGCAGGCTTTGTTGCTCTGTGCAGAACGGGGAGAATCTGAGAGGAGTTGTACTTGTTTTCTTTCAGAGTCTCCAGCATTCTTCTTGGGTTTTGAGAATAAAGTGAAAGACGCCCTTAAGGCTAAAGTTTTCAAGGGCCCTCTTCCAGCCCAGACCCCGCTCTCCCTTGGGGGTCCCATTGCTGGGCCCACTGTAATGTGGGTCTCACTGTTACACTTGTCATTGTCACACTGCTTCGTGAAGCACGTTGGTCACAACCAGGTTCTTGTGCCTTGAATAACTGGATCCGTGTACCAAAAAAAAAAAAAATGAGGGAGTAAAAAAGAGAAGAAATACTGTCCAAATGGGACCCGAGTATGCATGAATGGGGGGGCCTCTTCTGAGGTCTAACTGCTCTGGTCTCTGAGAAAGAGAAGTGATCTTGAAGGAGTCATTCTTTGCCTTGGAGTTTCATTTTGCTCTTAACTCTTTGCAGGTAGGTTTTTGTTTTTTTTTTTTCTTTTTGCGGTACGCGGGCCTCTCACTGTCGTGGCCTCTCTCCCGTTGCGGAGCACAGGCTCCGGACACGCAGGCTCAGCGGCCATGGCTCACGGGCCC
>NW_006790070.1:0-2993 GCF_000442215.2 Lipotes vexillifer
GGGTCTTGTGTTTTCTTTGTGGGAAAGTTTTTTTTTTTTTTTTGTGGTACACGGACCTCTCACTGCTGTGGCCTCTCCCGTTGTGGAACACAGGCTCTGGACGCGCAGGCTTAGCGGCCATGGCTCACGGCCCCAGCCGCTCCGTGGCATGTGGGATCTTCCCGAACCGGGGCACAAACCCGCGTCCCCTGCGTCAGCAGGCAGACTCTCAACCACTGCACCACCAGGGAAGCCCTGTGGGAAAGCTTTAAACTTCAATTTATTTAGTAGATTTGGGACCTTCAGGTTTTCTATTTATTCTTGAATGAGTTTTGGCAATTTTTATCTTTCAAGAAATCTGCCCTTTTCCTCTGAGTTGTCTAATATATTGGCATAATATTATTCACAGAATTACCTTATTATCTTCTTAAATATCTGTAGAGTCCATAGTAATGCCAGCTCTCTCATTCCTGATATTTGTAATTTATGTCTTCATTTCCCTTGATATATCTGGATAAATATTTTCAATTTCATTGATCTCAAAGAACCAGCTTTTTGTATCCTGCTTTTCTTGTTTCTAACTTATTTAGCTTCCAATCTCTATTATTTTCTTTCTTCTACTTAATTTTAGTTTAATGTGCTCTTCTTTTCCTAGTTGTTTAAGGAGAAAGTTAATATCATTATTTGAAAACTTATTTTCTTATAGAGTCATTGAATGCTACAAATATCAAAAGTTGATTTCAAATGTTGATATTTAAGAAGTTTCTTGATCCATGTATATTGACTTAGTAAAGAGTGACTTCCTTGAACTTTCTGAATTTTAATATATATTGATTCTGTTAGGTTTTCTATATTCTAAATTGGGTTTTAAACCATACGCTATGCAGAGAGATTATTTAATTTCTTCCTTTTCAATAGCTATGTATCTTTCTGTTTTCTGTTTCTTTCTTTACTGCATTGGCCAGATCTTAAACAACATTAAATTGTAGTAGTGATAGTGGATATGCTTGTCTATTACCAATCTCTAAAGGGACTAACTCATATTTCAATGCCAACTGAATGATTTGATTTTGCTTTCAAATTGATGTTTCTTTCATTAAATAATCAGTTTTTTCTTAGTAGTTTACTGACTGAGTTTTATGAGAAATGGAGGTTGGATTATATAAAATTACTTTTTTGAATACCTATTAAGATTTATTTGTGAATTATGAACATGACAAATTAAATGTTTCCTAATAATAAATCATCATTACATTGTTTGAATGAGATCAATTTGTGACAGTCAATTATTATTTTATTTTAATGTTAAATTAACTGTTTTATTTTTTTTAGGACTTTTGCATGTGGTATGTGTTATCACTTTATTATTTTCATTTTAGTTTTGAACTACTACTTTTGTTATGTTTTAATATCAGAATTATATACAACAGTTTCACAGAACAAATTTAGAATATTTTTATGTTCATAATATTATGAAAAAGTTTGTATAACATTTATAAATATATCTTCATTGAAAGTTTGAAAGGACTCAACTGCAAAAAGAATTCAGGCACAGAGATTATTTGTGAATTAAGTCTTTCATAAGTCGTATTCATTTTCTTCCCGTAGTTATAGCTTCAGTCAAATCTCCACCACTTCTTGCATTGTATTTAACATTTATATACTTTAGCAAAACATTCTTTGAAATGGGAATGTTGTTTGCTGCATAAGTCTGAAAGTGGAAAAAATTCAAAAATGTTATTTTTCTCTGTTTTTTTTCTTTATCTTAAATTCTTATTAGTTCCATTTGTTTTGAATTTCTTTATTCCCCTCCATATGATAGCAGGATTTCTACACTGCATTCTTCTCCTCGCCCCTCTTTTTTCTAAGTTTTCATTGCATCTGTGTGCCAGAACTTGGTTCATCCTTTAATGTTTCAATTTTCAGTGAAAATTTGTGGCAGATGTGTCTTTTCAAATTAGCATCAAGTTATACACTTTTAAAATTTTTATTGAAATTAAGAAACACAGAAAAATACACATAGCGTAACTATGTTAGAGCTCAATTATCACAAAGTGAATTCACCCACACAATCAGCATCCAGGTCAAGAAACAGACCATTATCAACACCCCAGAAGCTTTGTGTTCCCTCCTAATCTCCACTTCTGTAAATGTATTATTATCTTGACTACTAACACCACAGTTAGTATGAACTCATTTTGTACTTTCACACATAAAATTATGAATTACCTTTTGTGCATATAATACTTTTCATTCAACATTTTGTATGTGATATTCATCCATGTAGTTGCATGAAGCTAGATTTTCTGTTAATTTTCATTGTTGTTTGGTATTTTATTGAATGAATATATCACAATTTATTTATATATTCTATTAATGATGGACAGTTAATTCTAGTTTGAAGCTATTAGGAATAATGCTCCAATGAATATACTAGTATATGTATTTTGGTACCAATATTTATGCATTGCATGCCTCTTGGAATGTACCTAAGAGTGGAATATAATATACACATATGTGTGTGTATATATAAAATATACTATTAAGCTACATAATCACCAATTATTGGCTTTGTCAGTTTTCATATTATTTTAGTCATATTCTGATAATGTGCAGTAGGATCTGTCTGTAGTTTAAATATGCACTTCACTGATTCTAAGGAGGCTGAGTGTTTTTTTCATATGTGCATTACCATTTGGATATCCTCCTTGTGAAGTGCTTATTCACATGTATTGCTTATCATTCTAATTGCATTGCCTGTCTTTTCTTAGCAACTTGCAGAAGTTGTAACGGATATGAGTCTTTTTTTAAGTATTGTAAATATTTATTTTCCATTCTTTGATTTGCCTTTAACTCTTTCTAAATACGGTATTTTTTGATGGTTGGGAATTCTTGATTTTAACTTATCAATTTTTAATGGTTATAGCTTTCTATGTTCTTTTTTTGTTTTGTTTTGTTTTTTTTTGTTTGTTTGTTTGTTTTTTGCGGTACGCAGGCCTCTCACTGTTGTGGCC
>NW_006790072.1:0-214 GCF_000442215.2 Lipotes vexillifer
TACCACAACAATGAAAGCAGGGCCAGGATTATGTCTGTCTTGGCCTCTGTCCTACCTCCAAGGGCTAGCTCAGTGCCAAGCTAAACAAATATTCACCAACTGAATAACTGAGTGAACGCACGGACGTACAATCAGATGTCTGTCTTACAGACCACGCACTGACCACACCCTTAAAATCGACAAAGCCACAATATGAAAAATTAGCTCAGGAGAA
>NW_006790073.1:0-46336 GCF_000442215.2 Lipotes vexillifer
TCACAATTTGTATGGAAACACAAAAGACCCCCAATAGCCAAAGCAATCTTGAGAACGAAAAACGGAGCTGGAGGAATCAGGCTCCCAGCCTTCAGACTATACTACAGAGCTACAGTAATCAGGACAATATGGTACTGGCACAAAGACAGAAATATAGATTAATAGAACAGGATAGAAAGCCCAGAGAGAAACCCATGCACATATGGTGACCTTATTTTTGATAACAGAGGCAAGAATATACAATGGAGAAAAGACAGCCTCTTCAATAAGTGGTGCTGGGAAAACTGGACAGCTGCACATAAAAGAATGAAATTAGAACACTCCCTAACACCATACACAAAAATAAACTCAAAATGGATTAGAGACCTAAATGTAAGACTGGACACTCTAAAACTCTTAGAGAAAAACATGGGAAGAACACTCTTTGACATAAATCACAGCAAGATCCTTTTTGACCCACCTCCTAGAGAAATGGAAATAAGAACAAAAATTTTTAAATGGGACCAAATGAAACTGAAAAGCTTTTGCACCACAAAGGAAACCACAAACAAGACGAAAAGACAGCCCTCAGAATGGGAGAAAATATTTGCAAATGAAGCACCTGACAAAGGATTAATCTCCAAAGTTTACAAGCAGCTCATGCAGCTCAATACCAAAAAAACAAACAACCCAATCCAAAAATGGGCAGAAGACCTAAATAGACATTTCTCCAAAGTAGATATACAGATTGCCAACAAACACATGCAATCCCACTACTGGGCATATACCCTGAGAAAACCATAATTCAAAAAGAGTCACGTACCACACTGTTCATTGCAGCTCTATTTACAATAGCCAGGACATGTCAGCAACCTAAGGGTCCATCGGTAGATGAATGGATAAAGAAGATATGGCACACATTTACAGTGGAATATTACTCAGCCATAAAAAGAAATTGAGTTATTTGTAGTGAGGTGGATGGACCTTGAGTCTGTCATACAGAGCAAAGTAAGTCAGAAAGAGAAAAACAAATACTGTATGCTAACACATATATATGGAATGAAAAAAAAAAATGGTTCTGAAGAACTTAGGGGCAGGACAGGAATAAAGATGCAGATGTAGAGAATGGAGTTGAGGACACGGGGAGAGGGAAGAGTAAGCTGGGACAAAGTAGAGAGTGGGTTGGACATATATCCACTACCAAATGTAAAATAGGTAACTTGTGGGAAGCAGCCTCATAGCAGAGGGAGATCAGCTTGGTGCTTTGTGTCCACCTAGAGGGGTGGGATAGGGAGTGTGGGGGGGAAACGCAAAAGGGAGGAGATATGGGGATATATGTATATGTATAACTGATTCACTTTGTTATAAAGCAGAAACTAACACACCATTGTAAAGCTATTATACTCCAATAAAGATGTTAAAAAATAAAAATATATATATATATCATAAAAAAATTTAGTAGTAGAAGAAAAACAAATCCATTTATACTAGTTTCCTCATGAAAAAGAAGCCTGTGGGCTTCCCTGGTGGCGCAGTGGTTGAGAGTCTGCCTGCCAATGCAGGGGACACGGGTTCGAGCCCTGGTCTGGGAAGATCCCACATGCCATGGAGCAACTGGGCCCGTGAGCCACAATTACTGAGGGAAATCTATAAAAGTGTATTTTTCCTGCTCTCTGTTTATAATTCAATTAGTTTATCTTTAGAGTCCACTCTTAAAAAAAGCACAAGCTTTACAGTATATCTGCTTGCTAGGTAGGCTCATTCACATATTACTCTTCTCTTTTTATAAGAACAGTATATGTTCATCACTGAAAAATAAAAAGGAAAAAGCAATCGGAGACAAGCAAAAGGAGAAAAATAGAAAACATCCATAATTCCACTTATAGATCATTATCTTCAATTTGGTGTACCCACTCTACTGTATATTCTTTTCTTTACCTTTTCATAAAAATCTTTCATTTCAAAATGCAGATATAGATATTCATTTTCACCATGAATATGATCATATCAAACATAATTTTTTATAAAATGTTTTCTTCCATATAATCGTTATGTGAAGGTAGCAGAATGTTGAAAGAAGCAGATAGCGCAGGGTGAAGCCACAGGCTCTAATGACAGACTGCCTGGCATTGTGTCCTGTCTCTGTTGTGTGCTAGCTGTGTGATCTTGGACAAGTCCTTACCTGCTGTGGGTCTCAGCTATGTCATCTGTAAAGTGGGGGTAATAATATTATTACATTATTATATTAACATCTTATACTATATTATATTACATAATGTTATAAGGATTAAATGCCTCACAGCTTTTGAAGTGCTTAGAACATTGTACATAATAATCCTACATAGGTGTAGATAGTTTATTTAGTCAAAATCTCATGATAGCCTTTTAAATTATTAACACTTTTCTACTAATATAGTCAATTTTGTAATGGATAGTTTTTTACATATGTCTTTGCATGTTTGTCTAGTTGTTCCTTGAGATAAATTCCTAGAAATAGAATTGCTGTGTCAAAAGATGTGTACCTTTTTAATTCGGTGGAAAAATCGCAAGAAAAAACTGGCATATTGTAAAGGATATGCCGATATTCACTCCCTCTCAGCAGCGATGAATCTAAATGTGGTCATGTGTTTTGAAATCTAGCTCACAAACTTTAATTTTCATAAGAATCACAGGGAACTTCTTAAAATACTAAATTCTCAAAACTCACAGAGATTCAGTAGTAGATCCGGGGTGAATTCTTGGAATCCGCATTTTAAAAGAATAAATAAATAAGCTTAGGTAATTCTGATGCAGGTGGCTGATGGATTGAGAAATACTGTATCTTCTCTTTGGCCGCTCTTCTGACACTGACAACTACAAACCCACTGAGGTGATAGTCAGGTTCAGCAAAGACAATTCTACAGGAGCTGGCCATAAAATATCATATTTTACAAGCCAACTAAAAAACATGTGTTTTTTTCTTTATATGGCACAAAAAGTTAACCCTTTTTAAAGTTCTCAAAATTCTAACAGCTAAAGCAAATTTTGCTGTTTTGCGAATTTGCATGTTCCTATTAATGACAAATGGTTGGGTTATATCTCCGTATCTTCTCCTACATAATTTTTCCAAGGTAAATCTCGTCGTTCCAAATGTAGTTCTTATTCCACAAATATGTCAGACTTCTCTGTAGTGTGCCAAAGTACAAAACAGAGCAAAACAAAACCAATTCTCCAAGTGTGACATAAAGTCTGTAGTTAGCAGTTTGGGATGGTTGGACAAGCCTAAATACTCAATTTTTGTGCATGTAAGCCTTTTTGGTGTGGGTGTGTACCACGATTTATATTTTCTTAAGCTACCAGTCTAATTAGTTTGTTAGCTCCCCCTCCTCATAAAGGTTGGTTGCAAAAGGTTGTGAAGGAGCCACTGAGTGCCAACATCAGGAGCAGCTGTTGAGAAAACAAGGCTCCCTGGGGGTTTGTTAAAACTATCTAAACAAAAAGGAAAAGTGGGGGAGGAAAAGGCCACCCATTCACATTAATAAAACAATCTCACGCCTTTTAACATCAGCACACTTATAAATTAGTCTAGGTGGAGGCTACCTTTACCTTAAAATGATATGGATAAATTCTAGAAACTGGGAAATTGTTTTTAACACTTTGCTTCTGAGCTGATCATCCTGCCAAATGAGTAGTATTCAAAGAATAATCACTGTTTTAGAACAACATTTCAGAGTTTTGCTCCACTTGATTACATGGGCTCTGTGATCTGATGGCAACCGTTTTCTCAAAGTGGGCTCCCTTCCCTCTGCCTCCATAAGGGCATGTTTCTCTCTCCCCATCCTTCTTATATCTTTTGACTGCCAACCATACCAACTCTTTCCTTCTCACTCCGGAACTCATGCTGTTTCTCTCTAGTTCCTCATCAGTCACCTTCCCATTGATTCCCAACAAGATGGCTTCTAACCAGTCCACTCCACTGAGGAATCAGCACTGTCGAAGGCCACATAAAATTTATCAAGGGCAAAATTCAATAAGCTTTTACTCTCAAGTCTCATGCTTTAGATTTTCTGTTATAACTGACATTTTGTTTCCAGATTTTTCTTGATGTTCTCTTCCCTTGATGCCAAGAGTTAGAAGCTGCTGGCCTACTCAGTCCCCAGTTAGGCCCCACGTTTTTTTTCCTTTTCTTTGTTTTCAAGCAAAAGTTGTATTTAGTCATTTTAGGCCCTCAAAAGTTCACATGGACCTCCCCTGCCGCTTCACACATCTCTTTCTGACCACAAAGACATCTACATTTATATTCATGGCACTGCACTGTCATGATTCCCATCTGACCTCTCTAATCCTACTATTCTTCCCAAGTATAATTTGTTAGCCATCTAGTTCTTTTTGTATCTTCATAGTTATCATCAACATTATCACCACTCTAATAATGTCAAATATCTGTGTAAGTAATTGTCCTAACATTGACATTTTCTGCCTTTGCTGCCGAAATCCAGTTGTAGATTTCCAAATGATTTCTAAACATTTCCAATCAAATGCTCCACCATCATCCTTAAACTTGACATGTTTAAAAACAAATTCATTTTTTTTACAACAGATTAGTTTTTCCTTCTGACTTTGATATTTTGGTTAGAGGTATTATTATTCTTGAAAATGTTCAAATTGAGACTCTGTCTTCTCTTACAACTTCTTTGCTTACCCAGTGGTGCCTCATTAGTTACTAAATTTTATGGAAAAGGAAACTAAGGGTTAAGACCCTAGTGTGAAGCCACCCAGCTGTTTAGTGACAATGTTCTTGGATAAAATCTAGGTTTCTCGATGGTTAGATGTAGTATTCTTTTCACTGAATCAGGCTGCCTTCATACTGAGAGAATTTACTACAAGATTTCTAACCAAAATTTAGTAAACAATATTTTCCTGAATATCAACATAATTTTTGGATGCTGAAAGAGTTAATTCAACTGACAAAATCATTGCGCATTAAACTAAAAAGCTTTATATTCACTATCAGATTTACAAAGGAAAGATAAATTTTATTTTAAAAAATTAGTTTTGAAAATGTTCATTTGAGTCTGAAGAGACCCTGAAAGTGTAATGATGATGATAATGACTCTAGCTCATGTTCTTGGTGATGGATTTCATTTAATCTTCACAGCAAACTTATGTAATCTTTACAGCAACACCATGAGGTATGTATGTATTACTATTATCCCTGTTTTATGGATAGGAAAATGGAGGCTGAGGGATGTTAAGTAACTTGTATAATGTCACATGGCAAAAAGGTTGGAGTTCAGAGTTACAACCCAGATCACTTGGCCTGATTTCAAATGAGAGTATGCCTGTGTCAAATTTATTCCAGATAATTCTGGCCCTCTCAGAAATTTTGCATTTTGCAGCATTGTTCCTTAAAGTTTTTAATGTCAGCACATCTTTTCGATAGCCTCCACTTTTAAATTACAGTGCTGATGTTTTTCGTGGTTTGGAAGAAGCATGCAAGAGTTAAGTGCTTCTCTCCTGGGCATGTTGCAAGATACCTCAAAGAGCAGACCCCGCTTTGTGCCCAAGGAGCTGTTGAAAATGTCTTGTTTGTTATTCCCAGTAGAGAGACCACTTCCCTGCTGAAATTATTAGTTCCGGAAATATGTTGTGAAAGGATCATGTATGTGAGGAGGGTAGCTGTGGACACTTGTAAAGCTCCTTTTTCCCTAGTATATTCTATTTTCAGTTCATATACACCTGTCAGCTCAGGCAACTCCTTGTTCTTGAGCAGTGGTGCCAGCTGCCAAATCTGACAGCTCGTTTTTCTTCTCATTTCTTTCTCACTTTCAACAACTCATCTGGTTTCTTCCCTATGGGTTCCTGTCCCCATCTCACAACGACTAACCTATTGATAAAGAGGCTCTGCCTGAAGCACTTTTCATCTTCCAGTCCATTAAAGGATCTGGAACTTTCCCAAACTCTGTAAATTACCATTATAGTCCATATAAATAAATAAATGTATATATTTTTAGAGTGACTGTGAAAGTCAACACAGTATAGAGGATGGTAGGCTGAAGTAATGAATTCACACACCTGGGTTCTATTCCATCTGATAGTCGCTTATCTACTCTGGGCCTCTGATCCCTTATTTATAAAAAGAGCGTTGACTTGATCTCTATAGTTCATCCTATCTGAGGAAATTTCTAATATTATTTATGGTAATAACAATAGTACCTAACATTTATTGAGCGTTTTACCCTTTCCAAGTGCATCCAAAAGGATGTGCTAAGTGCATCTTTTTCATTATCTCATTTAGTCTTCACGGGAACCTCACATAGTAGGTACTAATATTAGTATTGTCCCACTTTTTAATTCAGGAAAATGAGGCCTAGAGGGATTAAATAACTTGCCTAAGGTCATTCACTAGTAAGTGGTTTCCATTGATATTGAGGCTGTTCACAGTTTTTGTCTCCTTCAGGCACTTGTCAGATTTTGTTTCCCCAGTTCCCTTGCCTCCCTTGAAGTTAAGCATGGCTGCGTAAATTGCTGTGGTTGGTGAGATGTGAACTTAATCGATGTGTGTCAATCCTGAACAGAAGTTTGAGGAGTCAATGTGAAATTTGCTGTGGTTCTTTTTCCACCTGCCATCAGTCTTTCAGATATTAATGTCATCCCTGTCAACTTGGGTCCTGGAGTGGGGACAATGCAGAGCAGAGACCCCAGCAAATCAACACTGGGCATGTAGTGTGAGCGAAAAAGAAATCTTTGTCTCTACTGGCATTGTGTATGACAGCAGCCTAACTCGCCTCTTCTGACTGATAACAGTGGTGAAAGCATGACTTTTGACACTAGGTCTCACAGATTCTAAAACTGACAAGCTTAACCACTGTTGTGGACTGAATTGTGTCACCCTAAAATTCATATGGTGAAGCATTTAACTCCTCGGCATGTGACCGTATTTGGAGACAGGGCCTTTTAAATGATGGTTAACTTAAAATGAGGCCATTAGGATGGGCCCTAATCCAATATAACAGATGTCCTTATAGGAAGAGGAAATTTGGACATACAAAGAGACACCAGGGTTGCTGGCACACAGAGGAATGACCATGTGAGGACATAGTGAGAAGGCAGCCATCTGCAAGCTAAGGAAGGAGGCCTCAGGAGAATCCAACCCTGCCGACACCTTGATCTTGAACTTCTGTCCTCCAGAACTGTGAGAAAATAGATATCTGTTGTTTAAACCACCCAACCTGTGGTATTTTGTTATGGCAGCCCTAGCAAACAAATACAACCACTGTACTCCATTTCCTCCTAAAAAGATAGTGCTTACTAATTACCAAGTTATCAAGACCCTAAGAAATAAAATATCCTAACTACACATTTCAAATTTAATTCCTATTGCGATCTATAGATTCTTCTATATAGTTTTCTTTAAAATAAAAAGCAATTCACCTAGAAGCTATACAAAGAAGTGCTAACTTTATTTAGTATTGGACATTTACCAGGTCTGCATATAAGTCCTAAAATCTTTAAATGTATTTTTGGTAATGTCAAAGGGACTCCTTGGCCATCACACACTGCTGAAATTTTAGCAACTGCAGTTAGCATCCATGTAAACTAAAATTCAACAAATAATAAAAGAACTTTGTACAGTGATGATTACCATAGCTCTGAATATCTTAATCTCTTACTACTCTGTATTTGGAATATATATTTCTCAACATAAAATAACAATTTTAAAGCAAGCTATAATATTTTAACGTCAGCAACAACTGAAGAATATTGAAAGTGACATAATAGTTTCAACATTCAGCCCCTACATGATCAGAACTAGACATTCTCTGTATTCTACTGTCTGGAAGATATTGCTTTTTGTTCTGAAGAAATGTTTTGATAGATAAGCACAAGAAGAAATGAAAATGATAATAACCATTTTAAGATGGCCCCAAGGACCTCTACCCCTAGTGTTACTCCAGTGATTATGTAATATTACAGCGCAAAAAAAAAAAAAGGATTTTGCAGATGTAATTAAGGTTACTAATTGTTATGGGTTGAATCGTGTCCTCTAAAAAGATGTTGAAATCCTAATCCCCAGTGTCTGTGAATGTGACCTTATTTGGAAAAAGGGTCTTTGAAGATGATCAAGTCAAGATGAGGTTGTTTGGGTGGGCCCTATCCAATATCACTTGTGTCCTTATAAAAAAGAGGAAATTTTGGAGACAGATATGCATTGAGCAAGGTGATGTGAAGACTCAGAGAGAAAGCTATTAACAAGCCGAGAAATGCCTGAGGCTACCAGCAGCCAAGGTAGAGGCCTGGAACAGATTCTCCCTCACAGCCCTCAGAAGGATCTAAAGCATCCAGGACCTTGATTTGAGAATGTTGTAAATGATACATTTCTGTTGGTTAAACTACCCAGTTTCTGGTACTTTGTTATGGTAGCCCTAGCCAATTAATGTACTAATCAGTTAACTTGAATTAAACAAAAGGGAGATTACTGGGCTGGCCATAATCTAATCACACAAGCCCTTTAAAAGCAGAGAGTTTGGGCCTCCCTGGTGGCGCAGTGGTTGAGAGTCCACCTGCCGATGCAGGGGATACGGGTTCCACTAACATGTACAAAATAGATAATGAGAACCTGCTGTATAAAAAATAAAAACAAACAGAAAAAAGAGGAAGTCAGAGAGATTCCAAGCATGAGAAGGATTTGATGTGCCATTGCAGGCTCTGAGATGGAGGAACTGGCAAGTAACTGAGGGAGACCTCTAGAAGCTGAGAGCAGTCAGGCTGATGGCAGGCACAAAAAGGGAATTCAGTCCAGCAAGAAACCAAATTCTGCCAACAACCTGAATGAGCCTGGAAGCTGATTCTTTCCTAGAACCTCCAGATATAAGAGCTGAGCCAAAATAACACTTTAATCTTGGCCTTTGATTCCCTGAGCAAGAGAACCCCGTTGAGCCCATCCAGACTTCTAACTTATAGAACTATGGGATAATAAATGGTTGTTGTCTTAAGCTGCTGTTTTGGGGTAACAATTATGCAGCCACAGAAAGAGAATACACCATAGCTAGCCAATATTGAGTGCTTTCTTCACCAGTCACTCTTCCAAGTGTTTTATATTTTTTTAAAAAATCACAGTATTATTATGGAACTGTGCTTGTTCAAGGCAATAAAGATAAATTCACAGTGTGAAATTATGTGACATCTGAAGAACAGAGCCATGTAACAGAGAGAAAATAAACAGAACACCGTATTCAAGAGAAAGCAGAACAATGGAACAGACAGAATGGGAATTTTAATTGAATAAGTATAATTTTATAAGTATAATATGATTTTAAATAAATGTAAAGATAAGTTAGAATGGAAACATAAAGCAGGAACAGGCAATTATAACTTAAAAATATTCAATATGAAAAACTACAGAATTGTTGGAATAAAAACATAGTAATGACAAAAAATATCATGCCTGCTGGCCCAGTAGAAGCCTTGAGCACCACTGTGCAGTCCACTGTAAGAGTGAATTGTCAAATGCATGGCCAGAACTTTTCAGAACTTTGAAAGGCTAGGAAAGAGATGAGAAAAAACATATCTTAGGTGGATTATAATCTAAATTTTCTTACAAAATAATGTCTCAAGAATAGGGATTCTTAAAATAAGAGTTAGGAAGCATTATATCCATCAATAATTTATTGCCCTTCCCCACAGCAGCCAGATATTCTGCTGTTATTATTGGGGCTAAATAAGCCCATAAGTTTTATGGGAAAAATTCCCAGAAAAATTTTCATCTTAGCCTTGTTCACAAACATGGCTGATTCGTACCTTAATTATTATGTGAACTTGTGATTGCCACACCTCAGAAAAGATACAATGGATCCAGTAAAGTCAAAGAAGAGCAAATAAAGTAATCAGGTTGAAGGACTGACTGAAGAGCACAGCCTGGTAGCTTTGGGGCTATTCATTCATTAGCAGGACTTGATTTTTTTCTCCTGAACCACAGCTAACAGTTTCAACCTTACTACCTTTGATAAACTTTTCTGAAATTAATTCTCAACCTTCCTACAAAGGCAGGGTGTCTCCTGTTTTAGATTTCTCATCACGATTCTCCACCAGTTTCATTTGGAAGCTAAAACCATTTGCCATACATTTGGGACACAGTGCTTTCTTTGCCTGTTCCCATCTGGGTGGGTGGGCTCTATCTTGCTTGGCTGTCACTGGGTCACCTCATCCTGTTGCAGCTGACTGGGATGTGCCAAAGACCAGAAATGTGATAGGAACATACAAGGATGGGATATGACATCATTACACTCTACAAATCACAAAGGCTATGAATTAGAGCCACAGGTTGTCACATTCTGAATACAGACACTGTTGGAATCTCAAAAGGGGTCACATTTAGATCAAATGAAGTAATATTTTTTGCATAAATTAATTATGTAAAAATTACTGGTAGAGATTTTATGAGTCAGTGGTAATAGCTCAATATTAAAAGAAATTTATGGCAGATCTGAGAAAATCCACTTATAAAATCTGCATAACAGATTACTAAGTGAAATTAAGGATTATTCTTAGTAATATGTGAGGCTAATGTCCTGAAGGACAACTCTATATGGACTTTTGTTGACTTTTTGCAGGGAAGGGGGCATCTCAGTACCCACTTCCCCTTCCTAAGAGCACCCTTATTTCCTTTTGTGGGAATTACTTCTCCCAGGTATAAGCAATCCTGGTATCACTATAATCAGGATCTCTGCCCTCCCCAAGCCAAGAAGCATATAATTCCACCTGGGCCAATAGGAATCTCTCTCGGGACTTTGAATTACAAGCAAACTGAATTAAGATGATGACAGTAACAACTTTTGGAGCTTTTCATTCTAAAGTGGTTGAAAAGTATGTCCCAGAGTGTGTCCTGCTGTCTAGATATCTGGGGAGTATTTGAGGTCCTGTCTTGGTTCTTTGGTCCCACCCAGCTCTGTAGCTTCCCATCGACTCTGAATTACCCACTGCAAAAATCTCGTTGGTTCTTGTTAGTTGCAACACCAGAATTTCAGTTGATATGCCCTCTGCAAAGTCCCACAGAGTAACCACTCTGTCAGGGTATGGATACAGAAATCATTAAGTTTGGAATCAAACAAACCTAAGGACTGTCTGCGCTTCCACTGACTTGTTTTGCAATTCTGAAAAACTTGCTTAGCCTCATGGAGCCTTAGCATCCTTACCTGTAGAATGAGGAAGAAAACCTTCTTTCTAGGTTGTTGTTGGAATTGGGTGAGCATTTCTTTGAAAGTTCCTTTCATACATAAAAAGAAAGCCTGTGAATTTCCATGTCAAAGTGGTCCATTAGTAATGAAAGATTCGACATTAGTGATTTGGCCAGTGATGACGGGATGGAGTGTTGGGCAATCATTTAATATCACAGATTCTGTAAAGAAAGTTATACTTAATAATCAAAATACTTGTTCCCCCTTATTACTGTGCTAGACAGAGGTCAGAATTAGCAATTAATTCTGGCAGTATTTCTTCTTTGTTGGTAATGAAGGTGGCATAGAATTTCCCATATGAATATTTACAAACTGAATGGCTCTGGAGCTATATCATGCTTGCATACTTATTACTTCAGTTCTTGGCAGATTTAAACTTCATCTCTGTTTATAATGAAATGAAAATCATTTGCTGCTTTACACAAATGTTACTTTCAGTGTGAAATAAAGAATAGACAGCACCAGTTTACTGAGGAAAGAAATTTCATCCTGGGAAATAACAGCAGACAAAACTGGGTTTTTCCAGAAACAACTAGAACCATGACTGAAGGTTTCTCTGCATCTCCAATGCTTTGTGTTAGTTAATATGCTGGGGAGGTTTCAGATTGTACATGAATTCTTAGCAGAATCCAGGAAAGCAAGAAAACAACTTGACATACTCTCCTGTAACTAAAGATTTTAAAATCTTGCATTGGTGTAACAGTGAATTTCTAAAATAAATTAACAATAAAGAAAAAATATCCTATAATGCACCCCACTCTGTGCTAGATCATTTGGAGCAGTGGGTCTAAAGAGGCCAGTTGTCACAGACCCACCTCCACTCCCACCCCATCAAGGGGGAGGAAGGAGCATTGTGCAAAACATTAGTCTTCTTTGTCTATGACCAGCCTAGATTGAGTGAGCACATTTATGTATGGAAGTTTGTGTAAACTGAATAGTCCATGAGACCTTGCCAGCAGAGGAAAATGATGGAACAACCACTACTTTAAGGCAATATTTTTCAAAGTGTCATATGGGATCATTCTTCAACAAAATCATCCTGAAGCTGTAAAAGAGTGTGTTATCTAGGATTTACCCTTGATTCAAAGAATCAGAATCTCTGTGGGTGAGACCTTAGAAAAATTTTCCGTTGAACTGATGTTTAAGAAACACTGACCTGGAGGTCTCAGAAATCTAATTCTTGCCCAGCCCACTTTACCTTCTAGTTAAGAAGAGAAAACAATTATAGATTCAGTTTTATGAGAGCTAAAACAAGAGAGAGAATTCTGGCAGACAGGAAATGTGAGAGGTTCTTATTAATGACAAAAAAATGTTATGTTTTGCCCCAATACCACATCTCTCTAGCCTAAGCAGTCATTAACTGGCCCCTGGAATCCAGCACAGGACATTTTCCCCCCACAAATATTATTGGTCAATATTGGAAGTTGAGTTATTAACTAACAGTTTAAAACTGGGAAATATATCATAAAAATCAAGATGTCTAATCCTTCCTGAAAAATCAGATTGGGAACAATCAGCTGTCACCGAGTATCAGCCACTCATCTTTAGACAAGCATTTGGAGTTCATTTTATACCACCTCCATCCGACATTCTCTCTTTCCCAACCAACCAAAGTGCCAGGTAACATTTATCATTGAGCTTGTGCTGGTGTTTTTGTTGCTCAATTAAGAAGAAAGTTAAATGTTCTCACTCTGGGGATTGTAAATTATTGCCTGCCTGGCCCTGATGCCCAGAGGCATTTGAGTTTGAAAACATTCCAAGCAATGGTGATGGAAACCCTAATCCCAGTAGTATTGATCCCACTGTTTGCAAAATCTAAGCATATGAGCGTTCTTTATCAGAAATGTAGGCTTTCTATTTTGTAATAACTTTGCAAATAAGCAGCAATCTTTTTCAAATATTTTGGAGGACAATTCAGAAGAGACATTTGAATTCATAAACTCATCTGTTAATAGCAGAGAGAAAGAAAGAGAGAGTATGAGACACTCTGAAAATCTGGAATCCAGAACACTCAATTCTGGGTCTGTAGGGCCAAGCTGGCCTTGACTGCATAGGCAATAGTATACCTCATTATTTAAGTAAGAAATGCATACCTAGGAAGTCTTAAAACCAGACTTTTTATTGAAGTATAGTTGATTTACAACTTGGTGTTAGTTTCAGGTGTACAGCAAAGTGATTCAGTTATATATATTTTTTCAGATTATTTTCCATTATAGGTTATTACAAGATATTGAATATGGTTTCCTGTGTTATATAGTAAATCCTGTTGCTTATCTATTTTATGTATAGTAGTTTGTATCTGTTAATCCCATACTCCTAATTTATCCCCTCCTACCCTCCCTTTCCCCTTTGGCAACCTTAAGTTTGTTTTCTATGTCTGTGAGTCTGTTTCTGTTTTGTAACTAGATTCATTTGTGTTATTTTTTACATTCCATGTATAAGTGACATCATATATTTCTCTTTCTCTGTCTGACTTCACTGAGTATGATATTCTCTAGGTCCATCCATGTTGCTGCAAATGGCAATATTTCATTCTTTTTTATGGCTGAGTAATATTCCATTACACACACACACACACACACACACACACACACACACATATACACATATACATATATATGTATATCACCTTAAACCAGTCGTCTAATCATGGGCACTTCAGTTGTTTCCATGTCTTGGCCTTTGTAAATAGTGCTACTATGAACATTGGGGTGCATGTATCTTTTTAAAATTAGAGTTTTTGTCTTTTCTGGACATATGCTCAGGAGTGGGATTACTGGATAATAAGGTAGCTCTATTTTTTTTTTTTTAAGGGACCTCCACACTACTTTCCACAGTGACTGTACCAATTTACATTCCCATCAACAGTGTAGGAGGGTTTGCTTTTCTCCACACCCTCTCCAGCATTTATTATTTGTAGACTTTTTTTTTTTTTTTTAGATGTTGGGGGTAGGAGTTTATTAATTAATTTTATTTATTTTTTGCTGTGTTGGGTCTTCATTTCTGTACGAGGGCTTTCTCTAGTTGTGGCAAGCAGGGGCCACTCTTCATCGCGGTGTGCGGGCCTCTCACTATCACAGCCTCTCTTGTTGCGGAGCACAGGCTCCAGACGCACAGGCTCAGTAGTTGTGGCTCATGGGCCTAGTTGCTCCGCGGCATGTGGGATCCTCCCAGACCAGGGCTTGAACCCGTGTCCCCTGCATCAGCAGGCAGATTCTCAACCACTGTGCCACCAGGGAAGCCCCATTTGGAGGCTTTTTGATGATAGCCATTCTGACTGGTGTGAGATATTATTTCATTGTAGTTTTGATTTGCATTTCTCTAATAATTAGCAATGGTGAGCATCTTTTTCATATACCTTTTGGCCATCTGTATGTCTTCTTTGGAGAAACGTCTATTTAGGTCTTCTGCCCATTTTTTGATTGAGTTGTTTGTTTTCTTGAGATTGAGTTGCATGAGCTGTTTGTATATTTTGGATATTAACCCCTTGTTGGTCACATTGTTTGCAAATATTTTCTCCCGTTCCATAGGTTGTCTTTTCATTCTGTTGATGGTTTCCTTTGCTATGCAAAAGCTTTTAAGTTTGATTAGGTCCCATTTGTTTATTTTTGCTTTTATTTCTTTTGCCTTGGGAGACTGATCTAAGAAAATATTGCTGTAATTTATGTCTGAGAATGTTTTGCCTGTGTTCTCTTCAAGGATTTTTATGGTGTTATGTCTTATATTTAGGTCTTTAAGCTGTTTTGAGTTTATTTTTGTATGTGGTGTGAGGTAGTGTTCTAATTTCATTCATTTACATGTAACTGTCCAGCTTTCCAAACATCACTTAAAAGTAGACTTTTTATAATCTACCAGCAGAACAGTTTACAGAGTATAGCACTTTTACATTTTATAAAGTGACATCATATTATTCCTTTCAGTTTCACACCAATCCTGAAAAGACTGCATTATTATCTTACTTTATAGACCAGGACTCTGATGTTTGGTAGTTACCTGACTTAAATGAGGTCAAATAGCTGTTAACCAACAAACCAGGAGTTTAAACAGTTCTTTTTTAAAAAAATTAATTAATTAATTTATTTATTTTTGGCTGTGTTGGGTCTTTGTTGCTATGCGGGGGCTACTCTTCGTTGTGGTGCACGGGCTTCTCATTGCAGTGGCTTCTCTTGTTGCAGAGCATGGGTTGTAGGTGCACAATCTTCAGTAGTTGTGGCTCGTGGGCTCTAGAGCAAAGGCTCAGTAGTGGTGGCACACGGACTTAGTTGCTCTGCAGCATGTGGGATCTTCCCGGACCAGGGATCGAACCCATGTCCCCTGCATTGGCAGGCGGATTCTTAACCATTGTGCCACCAGGGAAGTCCCTAAACATAGTTCTTTTGATCCAAATATACTTTTCTCTCTATTACACAACAACCACCTTCCATTATAATTTCAAAGTATATTCATATAAAGCCAGAAGGAATGTAGCACCACAAATCATACTAGCCATCAGGAGAGATCCCAATTTCCAGGCACTTAGACCTTTATTTCCCCCCAATAAAATAGAGAAATCCAAGGATAGCTGACAAAGAACTCTTCTCCCTGTTTTTAAAAGGTTTTAAAAGCAATGTTTTTTGTTTTTTGTGTTCTGGAGAATTATGCAAGATTTTTATGGGGGGCAGTGAAAAGTCATGGAAATGACTTATGCCACATAAGTCTTATGTGACATATGACATGGCTTATGCCACAGTCAAGTTCACTGAAGACATTGAACAGGGAAAGTTCTATAGACATGATATATTAAAGCTGAAAGAGATCCTAGAATTGTTTGACCTGGTTCTCCTAGGTGAGGATGCAGAGTCCAGAGAAATGGCATCACTTCTTTTTTTTTTTTTTTTTTGCATGAAGTCTTAACAGCTGGACCGCCAGGGAAGTCCCAGCACCACTTCTAAAACTGCCTTGTAAACTCTAATCTCCTAGATGCTAAGACCACATATTTCTTCTTAAAATTTATTTTTAAGAGTTTATCTTTTTTTGTTTATGTCGTAACTGTGATCTTTTCCCTGTCTTGGAAGCTCTTTTTTCTGTAATAATTGATCTGTTAGAGTTTATATCTTTTCTGGTATCCACCATTCTAAAAGATTTATTAGTAATAGTATTGGGTTTGCCAAAAAGTTCATTTGGATTTTTCCATAGGATGATACAGAAAGCCCGAATGAACTTTTTGGCCAAGTCCATAAGTACCTGTGACACCACCACTTACTGAAACCAAAATCTAGGGCTCTGTCCATAACCTGCTACAGATAAGCACATAGTCCCCTCCATCTGATTTCTCAGCCTCATTCCATCCCAGGCAACTATCACACTGAATCTCACATTCTCCCTTTCTTGCTTGATTTCCTCAGTTCTTGGGATTATTGCATCTACATGTATTCCTAAAAAGTGGGTTTATATGTGTCTGGAAATAAACAATTTGGGTTGAATATTCACTTTTCATTCTTTTACTCTTTTGCACATTTCCTCTCATCCTCTTACGCCTTAACAATGATTTCTTCAAATAATAATTTGCTTTTCTCTCTAAAAACTCTTCCTGGCAGACTTGATCGTACCCAGTTTCAAACTCCAGAAGCTTCACCTCTCACTTCAATTCTGATGATGCCATATATAGATTTCTAATCCCTCCTCACCTCTAATCACATCATCTTAATTGCTTAATATTTTGGCATTGTTCTTTACAGTCACCATTTTTTTAAGTTACTAAAGATATACTATGAAGAAATTAGGGTTTGGCTAAGTGAAGATGCACAGTATAGATAATATTTAAATTGATGGAAGAACTTCATGGAGAAGAGCCCCCATTCCAGGCATGGATAATGCAACTCTGGACTTTTACATTGGAGAGAATGAAATTTTTATCTTGTCTAAGCTAATATTATTTGAGGGCTTTCCGTTACTTGTAGCTGAACCTAATTCTAACTAAAACATTGGTTTCTGGGGGCCATAAATTAATAACAGCTAACTAACATTAGTTGGTCATTATGTTCCAAGTTTAGGGCTAAGTACTGAACATCTATTACCTCATTTAATCTTCACAGCAGCGTTCTGAGTTGGTTGCTATCATTATTTTCACTTTAGATGAGGCAACTGAAGATTTTTTTTAGGTGTCTGATCGAAGTTCCTGTAGTTGGTGAGTGAGTGGAGCTGGGATTTCCAAACCCACTCTTAACTACTCCATTCTGCTGTCCCTCACACATGCTTTGTAACACAACTCTGGTAATTATAAGCCAATAATCTATTAGATAAACTGGCTTTATGATGAGACTTTTTATTACTTTGTTTTAGTTACTGAAAGATCTGGTGAAAAAACAAAAAGCTGGTAACGCAAGTCCCCGGTTCCACCTTGGCAAGGATTTCTGTTCCTTACCCATGGGAACTTATAAAAGGCACACACCCTGGGACCCTTGTAACTCATGTTTCAGATGTGAATAGCAGAATCTACCCTATTGTATCACATAAAGATGCTGTGAGTATTTGCCTCAGGGTTCAGAAAAGTATTGAAACACAATTTAAATGACTGGATCCTACGCTTTTCAATCCTTAATGTAATCTTACCAGTTAGGAATTGCTTCTGGCTGTTGCAATGTGACCTGACTACAGTGGCTTAAAAATTAGGGCAGTTTGTTATTATAAGGCTAAAAGGAGTTCCTCCTAGCTGAATCAGGCCCCTTTAAGAGCTTTCCAGGAAATGCCATACAATGCCTTTCCTCAAATATCTCATTGATTGCCTACCCATAATGCAAGGTAAGTTTGGAAATGCTGTCATTTAGCTTGGTACATGGCTGTCCCAAATACAGTCTGTTGCTAAGGAAAAGAAGGAGGCTAGAGCTGGGGATGCAACCAGCATTCTTGGCCAAAGAAATAATCCACATGAGTAAAGCACACAGACTCTTCACTGTTGATTCTTCTTATCCCCAAATCTATATCCTCACAGGGAGTGGGGAGGATTTCAGCCAACATGCAAAACAACAGGCTTTTATCTTTTAAAGGTCAGTATATCAAGGCAGAGAAGAATAGAAGGTACAGATCCTAGAAGATGCTGGATTTCTGTCTCTAGCTTAGGAGAGGGTAGGCTCCTCTTTATTAATTGAGGTGACAGCTCTTTAAGAGGGAGCTTTATTACATAGGCTCTGATGCTGCCCTGGGAATCTGACACTTTCATTCTTTTTAGATGGCCCTGTTGAAACCAACACAAGGCAAATACTTAGCATGTAAAGCCTTTTTAAGCTGAAAAATTCAATGTCACGTATTACAGTCATCTAAAAAGAAGCGATCTCTTACAGTTAGTCAACATCATTGCCTTTTAATATTCAGTTTCCATCAATACAAAATTGGCAACTTCAACTCCAAATCATTGATTGATGATTATCAGGACTCTTTAATGATCTTCTGTAAACTGCTACCTGGGGAAGTAGTAACAAGGGGCGAAAAGTCCCTTCTAGTGGATATTTCCAGTAAAGATCCATGAGATCTTTCCAGTAATTACCTATTACTGGAATGATGAAGTATATATTAAGAATTTTGAAAATGTAAACATCTACACAAATGCAAATTTTGATAATTAAAATAATAGAATTGCATCAACAGTGTAGGCTTATCAGCAGCTTTTGTAGGCTTTAGTTGAGATTAATTAAACATTCCTCTAAAAGTCAGGCCTAACTTATACTGGACCATCAATTAAGCACCTCTTCCTGTGTTCTCCATCTTGGGACCAGGCATCAGCATTCTGCCATTTGTCCACTGGAGAAGCTGGAGAGCAACCTAGATGGTTCCCTTTTCCTTACTCCCAACCCCATCCAGTTAGTCACCTAGTTCCAAGGATTCGGCCTGCCTGATATTAATCTAACCTGCTCCGAAGTTTCCTTTTCCAGGCTACAGGTCTAGGTAGGACCTTGTTATCTTTTATCTTGGCTATATTCCAGCAAGAGTCTCTGAAGTGGTCTCCCTGCCAACAATTTCCACTTATTCAATTCATTCAAATGCTCTAGAGTTCCAGAGCTATTTCTAAGTTACAAATCTGGAAGAACCTGTAAGGCTCTGCAGAGTTTCTAGGATAAAGGTCAAACTCTTTGTTTAGCATTGGAAGCCCTCTGATGCTTTGCCCTTGGCTGTCTCTCTAATCTTATTCCTGCCACGCCTTTAGATACACTCTCACCTTCAACCTTACTGTAAAACTGTAAAACTCCTCTCTACATGTCACAGTGTACTGCCTCCATGACATTTAAATGTGCTCCCTCTCAAATTCCTCTGGGATGCCCTTTCATTCTCCTTCACAACCTCTCTTGCATCGTCATCTTGTCCTTCCAAACTGCTCAGGTATCAGCCCTCAGAGAATCCCCCCTTCACCATCTAGCTCTAGCTGCCCACCCTCTGCTCCTGAATCACCACCTAAGCTGTGATAAACAAGTCACTCTACTTAACCAGTTGAAACTCTTTGATCGACTTAGGTTTCAACACAAACAGATGAAAACTTAAGGATAGGAACTATTTCTTTTTCTCTTTGGTATTCATAGATCCTAGCACAGTGCCTGTCATGGAGGGATGCTGAATAAAAGTTTGGAAGAAACATAAGGAAGAATTAATGAGTGTGGAATCTTGTGCAATTTACTTTTCTGTTAGCAGTCTTTGCAGGTACCCACAATAGCATACTCATACAGCCTACATCATGCCCACCCCTCTTCTCATTTCTTACTGTTGATAGACTAACACTGACAAGATGAGAGACAGGAAGAGGTCCAGTTCTCAATAGAACACATTCTCAGTGTCAGCAACCTACTGGGGAAAAAAATGAAGCAATTCTTTTTAACCTTTGATTAGATTTACAAGGGAGAGCTTGAATAGGTACAAAAACTACCCAAGGAAAATGCTACCCCTCCCCATCTCACATTTATGGCAGACATAACAAACTGATTAGAGCACTTTCTTCCCCTGAGGTCTCAGAACCGTTCTCATCCAGGTCTATGAGACAGCCATTACTAACCAGTCAACATCGGCTATCCCTGAACTAGATTAGCAGGTATATTTGACATAGAAAAATAAAAGGGTTGGGAATGAGAAGATTAACATATGAATCCACCTAGACTGGGGTAGTGGCAGGTGCCATTTACTTCTGTTAACAGAATTGCTCCCCTGCTTCTTCTGGGAAATGTGCTTCTCCGCTCTGAGCACACAGCTTAAATGGGTGCTGCTGTGTTCTCATAGCCAAGGGACGGACACCAGATAGAAACTGACCAATTATAATCATTCTCTGCCATTTAAAAGCTGAATACTAGAGAAGTTATGGGTAGGCCCCTCCCTAGTAAGTCAAAATCAAAGAGCGTGAGGTTCAGGAGCTATTTGCTCCCATTTGTACTTCAAGGTTGAAGGACTGATCCATAGCAGGAGAGAATCTCAGTGGGAGATGAAGGGCTACTAGTGATCAAAGTCCTAAGCCCTAATCTCAGGCCAGCCCTTTTCACAGGTAGTGACATGCCCTAGGATCTTTCCAGTAATGTTTCTGTTTACCTTAAACTAATTTAAGTTAGTTCTCTGTCACTTATAACCCAAAGAATTCTGACTAATTCAAAATTGCAATATCTAAAACCTTGGAATTCAGATAACTTAGAAATACATAGCCAAGAATTTATGACTTCTAAGGGCTTCATGAGAAACATCCTAAAATATTGGTAAATAACATTATCTACTCTTTGCTTCCATAAGCCAATAAAACAATGACTGACATGTTAATGTTTTTATGTCTTATTTTTATGCAGTGTGGGCAAAGTGGGAAAAGCCCTGTGCTGGGAGTCAGATCCCTTAGAGTCAGTTGTGGTCCTGCCACTAACTTGTTGTGCAGTCACTTAGCCCTGCTAGCCTTCAGCCATGCATGTTTATAAAGTGAGCTCTAACAAAACTTCATTGGACAGAATTTTGAAAATATTTGGCATCATGCTAACAACTTTAGAATACCTTAATAAGAAAAAGATGAATGTTCCAATAGAAAACAAAGGACATGAACAAGCAATTCCCAAAATTACATAAATGGTTAATAAATCTTAAAATAGTCTCAACCACATTTATCACTAAGGTCATGCAAATTAAGACAATTTAGGTATAATTTTCTATCATATTGCCAAAAGCTTAGAAGATACATAATATTTCTTATTATCAAGGGTATTTGGGATTAAGAAATCTCTTACCTTGGTCAAACAAGCTTTCTGGAGGCAATCTGGAAATATGTGGCAACATTTTATTGTTCAGTCCCTTCAATCCAGCAATCCCACTGGGAGCAATTTAGTCTAGGAAAGTAATTAAATAAGTGTGCAAAGATGTTTGTCCAAGTCACAGGTAAAGACCAAAAGTGACCATTGGGTTTAGAAACATAGAGGTCATTGGCCAGCTTGATAAGAGTTGCTCAGTGAAATGGTAGGACCACAGTACTAATTGGAGCGTGGATTCACTAGGGAATGGATGGAGAGGAATTGGAGATATAAAGTCGTGACAACATTTTTGAGAAGCTTTGCTGTAAAAGAGAGTAAGGAAATGGAGCCATACCTGGAGGGGAATATAGGGTTGGGAGAGGATTGTTTTCTTTTTAGATGGTGGAAGATAATAACTAATATTAGTATGCTAATAGAAATGATCTAAGTGAGAGGGAAAACTTGATGATACAGGAGAGGAAGGGGGAAATTACTGGAGAGATGAGAAGATGAGAGCTGAACTTCAACAGCAGCACAGGCAGTTCATTCAAAGTGAGAGGAGACAAAGCAAAGCTCATGGGTGGAGAACAGGGACATTGGTAGATGTTGGAATGGGAACATGTTCTGATTGCCTGGATATTTCCAGTGAAATCAGAAGCAAGGTTAGTAGCTGAAATTGAAGCTAGGGAGCAAATATTGGAAGAATGAGGAAATAATAAGAGGAGGAGAAAGAATTGGCTAGGAGAGTGTAAGAGTGAGTAGATTAGCAAATGTAATCAGGTCGCTCAGAGGTTTCCTTCTTGTTTTGTAACTGGATTTATTTTTGTAAGCTTATCTCTGAAAACTGCTTTAGCTGAACTCTATGGATATATAATGCCCCCATTATTAATTTCTAAACATTTTGTGAATTTCCTTGATTCACGTTTTTTAAAGTATATTTTCAAATTTTTCAAAGATATAGTTTTAGTTTTGTTAGTTTTTTGGTTTCTTTTTTAGTTTTGGAAATCTTTTTGTTATGAATTTTAACATTATTTCATCATGCCAGTGAAAATTATTTATATAATTTCTTCTTTTGGAATTTTGTTGACATTTCTTTTGTAGCCCAGTACAGTGTCAAGGTTTAAAATCTTCTATGTACAGTTGAAAAAATGTGTATTAGGCTATAAGGTCAAGATAGTTAAGTTTAGCATTCAAATTTTTAACCATTTCTTATTTTTTTAGTCTACTCCATCTATCAATTACTGAAAGAAGTATGTGTATGATTGTGGATTTGTTCAATTGTCCTTGTATTTCCAACAGCTTTTGTTTTATTTCAGTACTGTGCATTTAGAGGCATAAAATCTCATAACTATTGTTATCTTTTGTGAATGATTCTTTCATTATTATGAAATATTGTTTTTTTCCTTTTAATGCTTTTCACTTTGATTCTAATTGGTGTGATATGAATATCTCTATACCTGTTTTTTATTTTGTCATTATTACATTCACCTGACATATCTTTTGCCAGTCTTATTTTCTACTTTTCAAAGTTTTTTACTGTGAAACTCTTTAATCTGAGTGTATTTTATTTTATTTTATTTTTTTACACACACACACTGTATTTTATTTTTACAAGAGATAAATAAACTGACACCAAGCATTGTAAATGGATGACCAAAACAAAAGCAACAATAATTGCAGTTACCAAACAGGAAAAACACTCATACTATGTTATAATATTGACATTCAGTCCAGTAATCCTCCACTGTAACAGCTCCTTTACTTTGCAGTGAAAATTGATTTGTATATTTTTTGCCTCTGAGTCCTTGTGGGATTTTTCTTTTATTCAAACAAAAAGTCACAAAAATTATAATCATCCTCATCAGTTCACTCAGTCCCATGTAATTAATTTTTTTTTCATCTTGATCTTTTGTTAACACTTTTATGAGTTCATCAGTTTTCCATTAGAGTTCTGAAAATGCTTATTCATTCAGTTCAGCAGTGTAGTCAGTTACCAGAAACCTGTACTTGTCAGAGTCTTTTCCATGAATTCCTTGAAGATGAAACCTTTTTATAGGAACATTTTTGCAAAAGCATCAGAGTACACCCAGAACTGTCTGTAAATGACAAAAGACTTAAAAATGACCACGGTTAAAGATTTGATGAAAGTTCATAATAATGCAATTGACAAGGAAATTTAGTTATTTCTGAGATATACATTTTAAAGTAATAAGTAGAATTATGACTTATTACATTATACCAGAACATAAAAGATTTTTAGAAATTTCATGTAATGTCTGAAACATTTATATTAACATATTTCCATCAAATAACCCAAAGAAAGTTTAGTATTAGTTGTTTTTTTTGGTTTGTTTGCTTTTTTGTACTGCGGGTTCTTATTAGTCATCAATTTTATATACATCAGTGTATACATGTCAATCCCAATCGCCTAATTCAGCACACCACCAACCCCACCCCACCGCAGTTTTCCCCACTTGGTGTCCATACGTTTGTTCTCTACATCTGTGTCTCAACTTCTGCCCTGCAAACCAGTTCATCTGTACCATTTTTCTAGGTTCCATATACATGCGTTAATATACGATATTTGTTTTTCTCTTTCTAACTTACTTCACTCTGTATGACAGTCTCTAGATCCATCCATGTCTCAACAAATGACTCACTTTGGTACCTTTTTATGGTTGAGTAATATTCCATTGTATATATATGCCACAACTTCTCTATACACTCGTCTGTTGATGGGCAATTAGGTTGCTTCCATAACCTGGCTATTGTAAATAGTGCTGCAATGAACATTGGGGTGCATGTGTCTTTTTGAATTATGGTTTGCTCTGGGTATATGCCCAGTAGTGGGATTGCTGGATCATATGGTAATTCTATTTTTAGTTTTTTAAGGAACCTCCATACTGTTCTCCATAGTGGCTGTATCAATTTACATTCCCACCAACAGTGCAAGAGGATTCCCTTTTCTCCATACCCTCTCCAGCATTTGCTGTTTGGAGATTTTCTGATGATGCCCATTCTAACTGGTGTGAACTGATACCTCACTGTAGTTTTGATTTGCATTTCTCTAATAATTAGTGATGTTGAGCAGCTTTTCATGTGCTCTTGCCATCTGTATGTCTTCTTTGGAGAAATGTCTATTTAGGTCTTCTGCCCATTTTTGGATTGGGTTGTTTGTTTCTTTAATATTGAGCTGCATGAGCCGTTTATATATTTTGGAGATTAATCCTTTGTCTGTTGATTCATTTGCAAATATTTTCTCCCATTCTGAGGGTTGTCTTTTCGTCTTATTTGTAATTTCCTTTGCTGTGTAAAAGCTTTGAAGTTTCATTAGGTCCCATTTGTTTATTTTTGTTTTTATTTCCATTACTCTAGGAGGTGGATCAAAAAAGATCTTGCTGTGATTTATGTCAAAGAGTGTTCTTCCTATGTTTTCCTCTGAGAGTTTTATAGTGTCCGGTCTTATATTTAGGTCTCAAATCCGTCTTGAGTTTATTTTTGTGTATGGTGTTAGAGAGTGTTCTAATTTCATTCTTTTACATGTAGCTGTCCAGTTTTCCCAGCACCACTTATTGAAGAGACTGTCTTTTCTCCATTGTATATCTTTGCCTCCTTTGTCATAGATTAGCTGACCATAGGTGTGTGGGTTTATCTCTGTGCTTTCTCTCTTGTTCCATTGATCTATGTTTCTGTTTTTGTGCCAGTACCATATTGTCTTGATTACTGCAGCTTTGTAGCATAGTCTGAAGTCAGGGAGTCTGATTCCTCCAGCTCATTATTTTCACTCAAGACTGCTTTGGCTATTTGCAGTCTTTTGTGTCTGCATACAAATTTTATGATTTGTTCTAGTTCTGTAAGAAATGCCATTGGTAATTTGATAGCGGTGGCATTGAATCTGTAGATTGCTTTGGGTAGTATAGTCATTTTCACAATGTTGATTCTTCCAATCCAAGAACATGGTATATCTCTCCATCTGTTGGTATCATCTTTAATTTCTTTCATCAGTGTTTTATAGTTTTCTGCATACAGGTCTTTTGTCTCCCTAGGTAGGTTTATTCCTAGGTATTTTATTCTTTTTATTGCAATGGTAAATAGTAGTGTTTCCTTAATTTCTCTTTCAGATCTTTCATCATTAGTGTACAGGTATGCAAGAGATTTCTGTGCATTAATTTTGTATCCTGCAACATTACCAAATTCATTGATTAGTTCTAGTAGTTTTCTGGTGGCATCTTTAGGATTCTCTGTGTATAGAATCATGTCATCTGCAAACAGTGACAGTTTTACTTCTTCTTTTCCAATTTGTATTCCTTTTATTTCTTTTTCTTCTCTAACTGCCATGGCTAGGACCTCCAAAACTATGTTGAATAATAGTGGTGAGAGTGGACATCCTTGTCTCGTTCCTGATCTGAGAGGAAATGCTATCAGTTTTTCACCATTGAGAATGATGTTTGCTGTAGGTTTGTCGTATATGGCCTTTATCATGTTGAGGTAAGTTCCCTCTATGCCCACTTCCTGGAGAGCTTTTATCATAAATAAGTACTGAATTTTGTGAAAAGCTTTTTCTGCATCTATTGATATGATCATATGGTTTTTATTCTTCAGTTTGTTAATATGGTGTATCACATGGATTGATTTGCATATATTGAAGTATCCTTGCATCCCTGGGATAAATCCCATTTGATCATGGTGTATGATCCTTTTAATGTGTTGTTGGATTCTGTTTGCTAGTATTTTCTTGAGGATTTTTGCATCTATATTCATCAGTGATATTGGTCTGTAATTTTCTTTTTTTGTAGTGTCTTTGTCTGGTTTTAGTATCAGGGTGATGGTGACCTCATAGAATGAGTTTGGGAGTGTCCCTTCCTCTGCAAGTTTTTGGAAGAGTTTGAGAAGGTTGAGTGTTAGCTCTTCTCTAAATGTTTGATGGAATTCACCTGTGAAGCCATCTGGTCCTGGACTTTTGTTAGAAGATTTTTAATCACAGTTTCAATTTCATTACTTGTGATTGGTCTGTTCATATTTTCTGTTTCTTCCTGGTTCAGTCTTGGAAGGTTATACGTTTCTAAGAATTTGTCCATTTCATCCAGGTTGTCCATTTTATTGGCAAAGAGTTGCTTGTAGTAGTCCCTTAGGATGCTTTGTATTTCTGTAGTGTCTGTTGTAACTTCCCCTTTTTCATTTCTAACTTTATTGATTTGAGTCCTCTCCCTCTTTTTCTTGATGAGTCTGGCTAATGGTTTATCAATTTTGTTTATCTTCTCAAAAAACCAGCTTTTAGTTTTATTGATCTTTGCTATTGTTTTCCTTTTCTCTATTTCATTTATTTCTGCCTTGAACTTTATGATTTCTTTACTTCTGCTAACTTTGGGTTTTGTTTGCTTCTTTCTCTAGTTGCTTTAGGTGTAATGTTAGATTGTTTGAGATTTTTCTTGTTTCTTGAGGTAGGCTTGTATAGCTATAAAGTTCCCTCTTAGAACTGCTTTTGCTGCATCCCATAGGTTTTGGATTGGTGTGTTTTCATTGTCATTTGTCTCTAGGTATTTTTTGATTTCCTCTTTGATTTCTTTAATGTTCTCTTGGTTATTTAATAATGTATTGTTTAGCCTCCATGTGTTTGTGTTTTTTATGTTTTTTTCCCCTGTAATTGATTTCTAAACTCATAGCATTGTGGTCAGAAAAGATGCTTGATATGATTTCAGTTTTGTTAAATTTACTCAGGTTTGATTTGTGACCCAAGATGTGATCTATCCTGGAGAATGTTCCATGCACACTTGAGAAGAAAGTGTAATCTGCTGTTTTTGGATGGAATGTCCTAAAAATATCAATTAAATATATCTGGTCTGTTGTGCCATTTAAAGCTTGTTTTTCCTTATTAATTTTCTGTTTGGATGATCTGTCCATTGGTGTAAGTGAGGTGTTGAAGTCCCCCACTGTTATTGTGTTACTGTCGATTTCCTCTTTTATAGCTTTTAACAGTTGCCTTATATATTGAGGTGTTCCTTTGTTAGGTGCATATATATTTATAATTGTTATATCTTCTTCTTGGATTGAACCCTTGATCATTACATAGTGTCCTTCCTTGTCTCTTTTATATTCTTTATTTTAAAGTCTATTTTATCTGATATGAGTATAGCTGCTCCAGCTTTCTTTTGATTTCCATTTGCATGGGATATCTTTTCCCATCCCCTCACTTTCAGTCTGTATGTGTCCCTAGGTCTGAAATGAGTCTCTTATAGACAGCATATATATAGGTCTTGTTTTTGTATCCATTCATCAAGCCTGTGTCTTTTGGTTGGAGCATTTAATCCATTTACGTTTAAAGTATTTATCGATATGTATGTTCCTATGACCATTTTCTTAATTGTTTTCGGTTTGTTTTTGTATGTCCTTTTCTTCTCTTGTATTTCCCACTTAGAGAAATTTCTTTAGCATTTGTTGTAGAGCTGGTTTGGTGGTGCTGAATTCCCTTAGCCTTTGCTTCTCTGTAAAGCTTTTGATTTCTCCATCGAATCTGAATGAGATCCTTGCTGGGTAGAGTAATCTTGGTTGTAGTTTCTTCCCTTTCATCACTTTAAGTATATCATGCCAGTGCCTTCTGGCTTGTAGAGTTTCTGCTGAGAAATCAGCTGTTAACCTTATGGGAGTTCCCTTGTTTGTTATTTGTCGTTTTACCCTTTCTGCTTTCAATAATTTTTCTTTGTCTTTAATTTTTGTCAATTTGATTACTATGTGTATTGGTGTGTTTCTCCTTGAGTTTATCCTGTACGGGACTTGCTATGCTTCCTGCACTTGGGTGGCTATTTCCTTTCCCATGTTAGGGAAGTTTTCGACTATAATCTCTTCAAGTATTTTCTCTGGTCCTTTCTCTCTCTCTTCTCCTTCTGGGACCCCTATAATGCGAAGGTTGTTGCGTTTAATGTTGTGCCAGAGGTCTCTTACTTTGTCTTCATTTCTTTTCATTCTTTTTTCTTTTTTCTGTTCCACAGCAGTGAATCCCACCATTCTGTGTTCCAAGTCACTTATCCGTTCTTTTGCCTCAGTTATTCTGCTATTGATTCCTTCTTGTGTAGTTTTCATTTCAGTCACTGTATTGTTCATCTCTGTTTGTTTGTTCTTTAATTCTTCTAGGCCTTTGTTAAACATTTCTTGCATCTTCTCAATCTTTGTGTCCATTCTTTTTCCAAGGTCCTGGATCATCTTCACTATCATTACTCTGAATTTTCTGGAATGTTGCCTATCTCCACTTCATTTAGTAGTTTTTCTGGGCTTTTATCTTGTTCCTTCATATGGTACATAGCCCTCTGCCTTTTCATCTTGCCTATATTTCTGTGAATGTGGTTTTTGTTCCACAGGCTGCAGGATTGTAGTTGTTCTTGCTTCTGCTGTCTGCCCTGTCGTGGATGAGGCTACCTAAGAGGCTTGATGGGAGGGACGGGTGGTGGGTAGAGCTGACTGTTGCTCGGGTGGGCAGAGCTCAGTAAAACTTTAATCCACTTGACTGTTGATGGGTGGGGCTGGGTTCCCTCCCTGTTGGTTGTTTGGCCTGAGGCAACCCTACACTGGAGCATACCTGGGCTCTTTGGTGGGGCTAATGAAAGACTCTGGGAGGGCTCACACCAAGGAGTACTTCCCAGAACTTCTGCTGCCGTTGTTTTTGTCCCCATGGTGAAACAGAGCCACCCCCTGCCTCTGTAGGAGACCCTCCAACACTAGCAGGTAGGTCTGGTTCAGTCTCCCCTGGGGTCACTGCTCCTTCCCCTGGGTCCCGATGTGCACACTATTTTGTGTGTGCCTTCCAAGAGTGGAGTCTCTTTTTCCCCCAGTCCTGTCAAAGTCCTGCAATCAATTCCCACTAGGCTTCAAAGTCTGATTCTCTAGGAATTCCGCCTCCCGTTGCCAGACCCCCAGGTTGGAAATCCTGACGTGGGGCTCAGAACCTTCACTCCAGTGGGTGGACTTCTGTGATATAAGTGTTCTCAAGTCTGTGAGTCAGCCACCCACCAGTTATGGGATTTGATTTTTCTGTGATTGCGCCCCTCCTACCATCTCATTATGGCTTCTCCTTTGTCTTTGGATGTGGGGTATCTTTCTTGGTGAGTTCCAGTGTCTTCCTGTCAATGATTGTCCAGCAGCTAGTTGTGATTTTGGTGTTCTCGCAAGAGGGAGTGAGAGCATCTCCTACTCTGCCATCTTGGTTCCTCCTCTGAGAGTGTATTTTAATACTACTGATTGTTGATAGTTTTGGACTTTTATAACCACTATGTTTTGTTTTTTATCTGCTATTCTTTCTTATTTTTTTCTCTTTACATGCTTTTGTTGGGTAGATTAAGCTTTTATTTTACTCTTATATATAAAACATACTGAATATACAAACATACTATGTCTATTCTTCTAGTGGTTAACCTTACTTATAAAACATTTTAATTTGATTTTTGTCAAAATAATACTTTCACACAAATTTTTTAAATAGATGATGGTAAAAATTTCATGAAGGAAATCAGTTCTCTGTAACTTTTCTTGGTGGGTTTTACCACACCTCCTGTGATGGTGAGAGAGGGGCAGGCTGAGCTTCCAGACGGCAGACAGACTGTCTCAGGAGCAGACCATCAGGGCTCTTGGTTTCTCCTTCTGTGGCTGCCGCCAGTTCATCTGCTCTGTCCCTGGGGCCAGCATCTCTCCTGGCCACTGCTTGGTACAGCACCCAGCTACTCCCACTCTGGTCCCCCAGTCCTTGCCCTGACCATTTCCCCAGAGCTCCCGCCTACTCTTCATGTTCTTGTCTTCTAAAGCCACTTGCATCTTTGGCAGCCATCCTCTGTTGAAACTTTGGGGCTGCAGTTCCCCCCATCTACTTTCCACCTTTTAGGGATTTCTCTCTTCCTAGTCCACAGAAAATAGCAAGCATCTGGTCTCATTTTTCCAGCACTGGTAGAGACCTTGTCCATCACTGGGATGAATGGGAGGCAGGAACATGGGCTCAGTCCACCATATTGAGCTAAATTCCAAATTTTCCTTTGATCCTTGGTGAAAATTTTACATGGCCCCATTTTGGGGAAAACATTTCTATCTTGCTTAGTAGGATCAAATGAGGAGAGGACACAAATTGGACCCTGGGGCTCCAAAATCTAGGAAATGTGAATAAGGATATGGTCATGTCCTACCTGACACTTCAGTTTCTGCCTTTCCAAGTCCCTCTCTCTTGGCTCACTCATGTCCCATCACCCCACATCCACTGTCCTTTCCAATTCTCATACCTGGCCTGACTTGAAGCAGGAGACATTTCAGTGTCAACTCTCCCTAAAGGTGTGAGATTTGATGGATAAATCAATAAGCAGATCGATGCATTTGGAAGATATCACTTCCCAAAATCCAAGGTATCATTATCTTTAATCTGAGGAGAACATGATTTTGACTTTGAATTGTGAGGATTGTGCTTCAAAGATTCTTGGTGCAGTAGAAGAAAGAACATGGCCTCTGGGGAAAATCAGAAATGGGTTTGCTTCCTGGTGCTGCTCTCACAGCTAGTTTAATTCCCTAACTAACCTCTTTGAGTCTCAATTTCTTAATCTGTAAAACTGGAATAAGAATATCTTCTCTGAAATAAGTACCACACCTACTCCGTACACTCTAGCCCAAGCCGCCATATCTCTCACTGGGATGTTGGAAAAATTCCTGAATGGTCTCCCTGCCTTCATTGCTGCTCCCCCTCCAGTCTATGTCCAGCCCAGCAGGCCCTCAGATCAAGCCATTCTCTGTGACTCTGTGCAGTTCCTCCATTTCACTCAAAGTAAAAGCCCAAGTCATTACTGTTACAGTTCTACCAGATCTGTTCCCTTGTTCCCTCTCTGACCTCTTGTCCTATTACTCTCCCTTTAACTCCCTGTTCACCAGCCCCACAGGCTTCCTTGCTATCCCTCAAACATACCAGGCTGCTTCCAACTCAGGGACCTTGGCACTGGCTCCATTCTTCTGGGGTGTGCTTTCTCCAGTGGCTTTCTTTGCTCAAATGTCACTCTCTTAGTTCAGGCCTCTCTTTGATACCCTGTCAAAAATTTTAGCCCTACCCCCAGTACTTCTTCTGCATTGATTTTTCCTCTTAACAGTTATCACTAGCTAACATATTATATATTTTACTTATTTGTATTTGCTGTTGTCTGTTTCTACAACTGGAATGGACGTTCCCTAAGGACAGGGATTTTTAAACAATTCTAATTGCTATTATCTAGCACTTGGAATCGTTTCTAATTCATAGTAGATGCTCAGTACATATTAGGTAGAGATAGTGTTTGTAAAGCAAAAAGGTATAGAGTAGTGGTTAAGAGTGAAGCTTCAAAAACTAGACTCCAGAGATTCCAATCTAGTTTTAATACTTACAAGGCATATAATCTTGGGCAAGTTACTTAACCTCCCTGGGCCTCAGTTTTATCATCTTTAATATGGAACTGGTACTAGTACCTATGCATAGAGTTGTTGGGAAGATTAAATGAGATGATACATATAAAGTGTTTAGAACAATGACTGACACATAGTAAGACATGTCTAGCATACAGTAGGTGTTTAGTTTAATGGTAGTTGCAATCATTATTAAACTCAATCCGTAAGAGTATGGGGGCCTCAGAGAATAAGCAGGTTTAAGAAGTGGATGATGCAGTTATCTGATTAGACCTAATGAAAGCTAAGCTCGTGAGCTAACAGAGGAACTGTAGCTAACTGACTATCTCTAATTTAACTATACATATGCAGCTTATGCTAATAATATCCAATTCCAAACAGCTGATTAAGCACAATATGATTAAGGGAGAAATAGCACCAATAGGACAAAGGGTGTGGTCACCAGGTTGGTGAACTTAGAAGGCTCACTTCATCTCTTAGGGAGCTCAGAGTATAATTAACCAGAGGGGAGCATAGAGGCCTTCTGTTTGAGAGTCCCCTGAACAGTCCTGTCACAGTTGGTTGAGGAGGCAGGCACAGGATATTATTAACTGTCCCATAAGCAAAGGTCCACAAAAGCAAAGTTGTCCTGTATCAGCAAATTCCACTGCAGACATATCATCCAGCCACAGAAGAGTAATTCCTGGAAACAAAGGAGATACTAAATACGTGATTCCTAAACAGTGAAATGAAGGCAGTGCCTCCCCTTCATCCAATGACTTCTCCTTCTGATGTTGAGTTTGTGGATTTCGGATGGTTAGTGTAGATAATTACTGTTGGTAAATTCCATAAGCCATTAGATAATCTAAAGGAATTGTAAGCCTTTTTATTATTCTATGCTCATACTTATAAAATGGTAGCAGAATAAAGAAAAAATCCTCAAATGAGTTTATTTTTCCAATGATCAGTTTTACTGGCCTACTCTTGATTGGTTGAGCTGGCTATTAATGTGATGTTATGGAGACACGATCTATATAATGTATGGAGTATGGAAAAGAAAGAGCCATGACCACATATTACTTGAGCCCTTGCACAAAATGCTACTCACACGGGTGCCCTGCCTCACCCCCCCAGAGCTCCCCTGCCCTTCCCAAAGAGAGAGTCTTTGGGATCAGTCTTGCCCCTGGACTGGAAGTACAATCTAGTTCCACACAGCATCAGTGAATCTTCAAGCCAGACTGACTTGGTACCCTCTTTCTAACTGCTGAGATCTGCTTTGTTCCCTCACATCTGGTAATCTGTCTGCATCCCTACAGGCAGAGCTCCTATTTGGATGACAGCTCCTGCCTGTCCACCCTCAGGCCCTTGTCCTCTCTTTCCAGCTAGAGTTCTTTCTAGAGCCTGCAGCCCTTCCCTCCATCTCCACTCCATTGGGTCAGTCCTGGTATCTTCCACTTGGCCTGATCATGTAGCAGGAATTTTCATATGCGTTCCCTCATTTTATACACACAACTCTATGATGCAGGTGTCCAAATTTTTATTTTAGAGTTCAGGAAATTGAGGCTTAGATTAAACGTCTTCCCCATCTGAAGCCAAGAATTAAGTGAAGACCAGATTTTATATCCATACATTAAAATATTATTCATCATAAAAAGGCATGAGGGACTTCCCTGGTGGCGCAGTGGTTAAGAATCTACCTGCCATTGCAGGGGACGCAGGTTCGAGCCCTGGTCCAGGAAGATCCCACATGCTGTGGAGAAACTAAGCACACGAGCCACAACTACTGAGCCTGTGTGCCACAACTACTGAAGCCCTCACGCCTAGATCTTGTGCTCCACAACAAGAGAAGCCACTGCAATGAGAAGCCCGCACACCACAGCGAAGAGGAGCCCCCACTCGCCACAACTAGAGAAAGCGCACGTGCAGCAACGAAGACCCAATGCAGCCAAAAATTAATTAATTAATTAATTAATTAATTATTTTAAAATTTGCTAAAAGAAAAAAACAGCATGAAGTACTGATACATGCTACAATGTGGATGAACCTGGAAAACATTCTGCTAAGTGAAAGAAGCTAGACATAAAATGTCACATGTTGTATGATTCCACTTATATGAAATACCAGAATAAGTAAACCCATAGAGACAGAACACAGAATGTTGGCTGCCAGAAACTGCACTGAAAATGTTTTGGAACTGTATACAGGTGGTGATTGCACAACATAGTGAATACACTAAATGCCACTGAATTGTTCACTTTAAAATGGTTCATTTTGTTTTTGTTGTTGTTGTTGCAGTACGCGGGCCTCTCACTGTTGTGGCCTCTCCCGTTGCGGAGCACAGGCTCCGGACGCGCAGGCTCAGCGGCCATGGCTCACGGGCCCAGCCACTCCGTGGCATCTGGGATCTTCCCGGATCGGGGCACGAACCCGTGTCCCCTGCATCGGCAGGCGGACTCTCAACCACTGCGCCACCAGGGAAGCCCTGGTTAATTATTTTTATGTTATGTGAATTTCACCTCAATTTTTTTTAAAAGCCAAGTCTTTTGATTTTCAGAGCTTGAGCTTCTTTCGCTGAATTACTTGTTTGCCAAGTTTAAAAGTAGAAAAAAAAAAGATATTCTGTAACATTTTCAAATTAGCTTTAGAAAAGTAATTTATTATTTTAATATGTGAATCACCAAGAAAGATTTTAAATTTAAATAATATCATTATAAAAGTAAAACAGATACATGAAAAAGTTCAAGCATTATAGATAGAAGAGTACAGATCATGATACAAGCTACTGCCCAGCCACTCCACTCACTCCCTAGAGATAAGCATTATTAACAGTTGTCTGTGTAAACTTCCAGAAAGTTTTCTGAGCATATGCATAACCACATAGTCCTGCCTTTACTCTTTGTTTAAAATTAACAATAGCTATTAAAGAACTTTTATAAGAGAAAAATCTATCCAGCTTATGAATTCTAACAGTTGCACAATATTGCATTTTATGGACCTACCATAAATTTATTTAACTTCCCCCTCATCCTAATATTATTAGTACTTTTTCTTCTCCAAGTAGTCCTCTATTCTCATGTGTCATATTTAAAAGCCATTTGTATGTCTAAGCAGTAACAGTGATTTTCAAACTTTAGTGTGAATAAGAATCACCTATAGAGCTTAGTAAAAATGAGAATTCCTGAGCCTTGTCCCTAGAGACTCTGATTTGGTATGTCTGGGGTGAGTCCAATAACTTTCATTTTTTAATAAGCACCCCAGGTTATTCTAATGCAAGTGGTTCCTAATCCTACTTTGAGTAATATTGAAACAAAGTAAAGGACCTCATTTCATTCCAGCAAACCATTGTTGAACTGTTGCTATATTCTAAAATCTGTGTATATTCTAGGAGTGCAAACACTAATAAAACAAGGCCTTTGCCTCCTGTGCCACTGGGTTGCTGGTGCCTTGCTGCTTCTGGGGTCACTGCTGTTGCAGTGACCCCAGAAGCAGCAACAATGGAAAAGACAAGTAAACCAGCCAGTGCCACAACATGAGGAACATACAGCAGAGGTGCATAAAAGATGCTAGAGCTGGGAAAGGAAAGATTAACCTTGGGCAGAAATCAGGGGAGGCTTCATGAAGGAGGTGACAACTGAGCAGTCAGTGGTGGATTTCTAAGGAGGTGGAGCTTGAAGTAGTATAAGCCAAAGCTGTTAGACAGAGGGAACATCATTTGAATAGTCATGGAAGTGAGAGAAAACAGAGTGATCTCTGGAAGAGTCTACTGGAAAAAAAGGAAAAAAAGAAAGAAAGAATGGTCACATCACTGAGTGTGCCATGTTAAGGAGCTGACCTTTATCTGTGGGTTATAGAAACCATGGACTATTTTGAGCAGAAAAGTAACAGGGTCCAACTTGCATTTTAAAGATAATCGTGGCTACAGTGTTAAAGATGGATTCAAGGGGTCCTAAAGCTGGAGGGAGGGAGATTCATTTGGAGGTTATCACAAAATCATGTCAAAATGATGATAGTTGAAAGAGAAATATGTGAAAGCACTAGAAGAAAATGTAAAATGACTGTCTTACGACGTTAAGTAGGGAAAATGCTTTTTAAGTATGTTACAAACCTCAGAGGTCAGAAAAGAAAAGACTGATAAATTGGACAATGTAAAAATACAAAGTTCTGACATCAGCATGGTGGCAGAATGAGATGCTCCCTTTGTCTCTCCTATTCAACCTACAACTGGTAAAACATCAGTAACCCAACAAAGATGCTTCTGCCCAATACCCCAGGGTGCCAGAGAATCCCAAACATCTATACATCTACAGATGGGTGGAACGGGACACATAGAGGAGGAGGAACCAGGAAAAGAGCAAAGGTGGTGCCTGAGATCCCGGCTTCTCCCTACCGTGCCCCACACCGTAGCAGCTGAGCCTACAGTCCCAGAGAACCCAGTAGCAGTAGGGGAGGCAGCACACACGACCCCAGCCTCCCTACTGCAGTGGCACCCATGGCCACAGGGAACTGGACAACAGCAGCAGCGGGGCCTGTGACCCAGGTCCCTCCAGCCACAGAAGCACCTGTGACTCTGTCCCCCCCAACAGCAGTGGCACTGGCAAACCCAACAACCCCAGTCATAGCAGAGGTGCTTGTGACCCTGGCTTTCCCCCTCCCCCAATGGCAGCAATGCCCAGGACCCAGGCAACCCTGGACATGGCGGAGGCACCCGCCATCCTGGTGCCCTACGTGGCAACACCAGGAACAGCAGTGACATCAGCAGCAGCAGGGCACCAGCAACCCTAGAGGCATAAGCAGCAACAAGGAGGGCACAGGGTGACAACTCTGGTAGAGGCATTAGAGGGTGGAAAGTGCCTATTCTCAAACATAGCCAAAGGCAGCTCAGGTAAGAGAAACCAGAAATTTGTACTAAAGCCCCATCTACTGAAAAACAAAGCAAGGTCTCTAATTACCAATCTGTTTAATAGTTAGAATCAAGTAAAAAAAGCTTTACCTAAAGAAAGGGGTTTGCTACTTCAAAGATGCCAGCAGAGAAACAACTCATCAAGCACCATGAAAAACCATGGTAACAGTATCACAGAAAGAAAATAACAATTCTCCAGAAGCCAAACTTAAAGTCACAGCAATAGCAATCTGATAGAGAATTCAAAATAGAAAGAAACTATTTATGAAGAAACTCAGTGAGCTGTAAGAAAACTCAGAAAAGTAGCTCAATGAGCTCAAGAATAAAATTAATGAACAGAAGAAATCTCTTTGATATCTTACCAAAGAGATCAAAACTAAAAAAAGAACCAAACAGAAATTCTGGAGCTGAAGAACTCAATAAATAAGATGAAGAATGCATTAGAAAGCATTGGAAATAGAGCAGACCATATAGAAGAGAGCATTGGCAAGCTCGAAGACAGGAAAAAAATGAAGAAATTCTATGAGGGCTATCCAACTCTTTTAGGAAGGGCAACATTAGGGTAATGGGTGTCCCAGAAGGAGACGAGAGGGAGAAGGGAGCAGAGAAGTTATTTAAAGAAATTATAGCTGAGAACTTCCCAAACCTGGGGAAGAAACTGGATGTACATGTCCATGAAGCTAAGAGAACATATAATTATTTCAATGCAAAAAGACCTTCTCCAAGACACATTATTTTAAAACTGTCAAAAGTCAATGACAAAAAAAAAAAAAATTAAAGGCAGTCAAGGGAAAAAGCCTACAAAAGAGCCCCCTTTAGACTATCAGCATATTTCTCAGCAGAAACTCAAAAGGCCACAAGAGAGTGGAATGACATACTCAAAATATTGAAAGATACAAACTGTCAGCTAAGGATACTCTGTCCAGCAAAGTTATCCTTCAGATATGAAGGAAAAATAAAGGCTTTCCCAAACAAACAAAAGCTGAAGGAGTTCATCACCACCAGACATGCCTTACAAGAAATGTTGAAAGGAGCTCTTCTACCTGAAACAAAAAGGCAAAACCACACAAAACTTTGAGTAAGGTGATAAATAGAATCATAAAAATGCAAATCTATATCAAAATAGGTTATTAAACAATTATAAAGGTTAAAGAGAAAAAAGCAGTAAAAAATAACTGTAGCTTCAACTTAGTAAGACATTCACAACATAAAATAGGATAATTTGAGACAACCAGAACATAAAAGGAGAAAAGAAAAAAGACAGAACTGGTATAGGCAAATAGAGATAAAAGGCTATCCTCAGAAAAAGGACTGTTTTATCTATGAGACATTTTATACAAACCTTATGGAAACCACAAAATATAGATCTAGAGCAGAGACATGAAACAAAAAAAGAGAAAACTGAAGAAAACATCACAGAAAACTATGAAACTAAAATGGCAGACAAAAACACAAGGAAAAAGAAATAATGGAGATATAGAGCAAACAAAACAAACAATAAAATGGCAGTACTAAGTCCTCATGTATCAATAATCAGTCTAAATGTAAAGGTATTGAATTCACCAATCAAAAGACACAGAGTACTGGATGGATTAAAACACAAAACTCAATTATATACTGCCTCCAGAAGACTCATCCGAGCTCTAAAGACAAACATAGATTCAAAATGAAGGGATAGAATATGATACTCCAAGCAAATGGCAGCCAAAAGAAAGCAGGTGCAGCCACACTCATATCAGAATAAAAATAGACTTCAGGCCAAAAAAGGTAACAAGAGACAAAGATAGACATTGTATAATGATAAAAGGGGCAACTCATCAAGAAGTCATACAGTTATTAATATATATGCATATACCATAGGAGCATCAAAATATATAAAGCAAATATTAACAGAGCTAAAGAGAGAAATTGACAGCAACACAATATTACTATGGGGCTTTAACACCCCACTTACATCAATGGATAGATTCTCCAGACAGGTCATAAAGGAAACAACAGCCTTAAATGAAACATTAGTTCAGATGGACATAATAGATTTATACAGAACATTCCATCCAAATGCAGCAGAATACATAATCTTCTCAAGTACACATGAAACATTCTCAATGATAGTCATTATGTTAGAACACAAAACAAGTCTCAATAAATTTAAGAAGGTTAAAAATCATATCACAATAGTATATCAGGTTAAAAATCATATCACAAAAGTATAAAACTAGAAATCAACTACAGAAGAAAGCTGGAAAAATCACAAATATGTGGAGACTAAACAGCATGCTACTGAACAACTATTGGCTCAATAGAGAAATCAAAGGAAATTTTTTTTTTTTTTGGCTGTGTAGGGTCTTTGTTGCTGCACGTGGGCTTTCTCTAGTTGCGGCGAGTGGGGGCTACTCTTCATTGTGGTGCGCGGGCTTCTCTTTGCAGTGGCTTCTCTTGTTTCAGAGCATGGGCTCTAGGCACACAGGCTTCAGTAGTTGCAGCATGTGGGCTCAGTAATTGTGGCTCGTGGGCCCTAGAGCGCAGGCTCAGTAGTTGTGGTGCACAGGCTTAGTTGCTCCACAGCATGTGGGATCTTCCCAGACCAGGGCTCGAACCCGTTTCCCCTGCATTGGCAGGTGGATTCTTAACCACTATGCCACCAGGGAAGCCCAAAGAGAATTTTTTTTAAACGTGAAGACAAATGAAAATGAAATATGGCGTACCAAAATCTATGGGATGCAGCAAAAGCAGGACTAAGAGAGATGTTTATAGCAAATACAGGCCTACCTCAAAAAAACAAGAAAATGTCAAATAAACACTAGACCCTTACACCTAAAGGATCTGGAAGAAAAAGAAAAAGCAAATCCTAAAGTTAGTGGAAAAAAGGAAATGATGAAGATCAGAGCAGAAATAAATGAAATAGAGACAATACAAAATTCATTTTAGACAATAGAAAATATCAATGAAACTAAGAACTGATTCTTTGAAAAGTTAAACAATTGACAAAACTTTAGCTAGACTCACTAAGAAAAAAAGAAGATTCAAATAAAATGAGAAATTAAAAAAGAGAAATTACAACAGATACCACAGAAATACAAAGGATTATAGAAGAATACTATGGACAGCTATACAGCAACAAATTGGACAACCTAGAAGAAATGGATAAATTAGAATCGTACAACCTTCCAATACTGAATCATGAAAAAACAGAAAATCTGAATAGACTGATCACTAGTAAGGAGACCAGTTTTAACCAAAGAGGTGAAATACCTGTACACTGAAAACTATAAGACATTGTTGAAAGAAATTGAAGACACAGATAAATGGAAAGATATTTAATGCTTATGGATTCAAAGTATCAATATTGTTAAAATTTCCATACTACTTAAAGCAATCTATACGTTCAATGCAATCCCTATCAAAATTCCAACAGCATATTTCACAGAACTTGATCAAAAAATTATAAAATTTGTATATGGAACCACAAAAGACCCCGAATAGCCAAAGCAATCCTGAGAAAAAAGAACAAAGCTGGAAATATCACACTCCCTGATTTCAACTTATACTAAAAAGCTATTACATACTATTGTTAGTAAAACAGGCAAACAGATCAATGGAACAGAACTGAGAGCCCAGGAATAAACCCACACATATGTGATCAATTAATTTACAGCAAAGGAGCAAAAGAACATACAATGGAGAAAGAACAGTCTCTTCAATAAGTGGTGTTGAACTGACAGCCACATGCAAAAGAATAATTCTAGACCACTGTCTGACACTGTACACAAAAATCAACTCTAAATGGACTAAAGACTTGAATGAAGACGTGAAACCATAAAACTCCTACAAGAAAACATAGGCAGTACATGCTCTGGCATCAGTCTTAGCAATAATATCTTTCTGTATACGTCTCCTCAGGCAAGGAAACAAAAGCAAAAATAAACAAATGGGACTACAACAAACTAAAAAGCTCTGCACAGCAAAGTAAATCATCAACTAGACGAAAAGACAATCTACTGAATGAGAGAATATATTCGTAAATCATATATCCGGTAAGGGATTAATAATCAAAATATATAAAGAACTCATACAACTCAACAACAAAAAAACAAACAACTCAATTAAAAACTGGGCAGAGGATCTTAATAGACATTTTTCCAAAGAAAACATACAGTTGGCCAATAGACACATGAAAAGAGGTTAAACATCACTAATTATTAAGGAATGTAAATCAAAACCATAACAAGATATCATCTCATATGTATTATAATGGCTATTATTAAAAAAGGCAAGAAATAACAAGTTTTGGCAAGGATATAGGGGAAAGGGAACCCTTATACACTGTTAGTGGGAATGTAGATTGGTGCAGCCACAGTGGAATACGGTATGGTGATTACTCAAAAAATTAAGGCTAGAATTACCATACAATCCACTTATTTCACTTCTGGATATTTATCTGGAGAATATGAAAACACTAATTCAAAAAGATATATGCAACCCTATGTTGATCGCAGCATTATTTACAATAGTGAAGATTGTGGAAACAACTAAGTGCCCATAGACAGATGAATGGATGAAGACGTGGTGTGTACATATGTGTGTGTGTGTGTGTGTGTGTGTGTGTGTGTGTGTGTGTACACAGCCATTACAAAAAGATAAATCTTGCTGTTTGCAACAACGTGGATGGGCCTTGAGGGTATTATGCTAAGTGAAATAAATCAGATGGAGAAAGACAAATATCATGATTGCACTCATATATGGAATATTTTAAATGAATAGCTAAACAAGCATTCAAACAAAACAAAAACAAGCCCATAGATACAGAGAACAGAGTTGTGGTTACTAAAGGGGAAGGGGGTTGGGGGGAGCATAAAATGAGTTAAGGGGGGTCAACTGTACGGTGACAGATTGAAACAAAACTTTTGGTGGTGAGCACACGTAGTGTATACAGAAGTTGAAATATAATGTACACAAACTCATAATGTTTCAAATCAGTGTTACCTCAGCTAAAAAAAATAGAAAGTTTTCTGTGTGACATAAAAAAATAAAGGTCAAAATACAACAAAGAGGCAAAATGTTTGCAACATGTATCAGAAGGGCTAATTTCCTTAATATATGAAGAATTTCTCTGAATCACTGAGAATAGATGAATGATCCACTAGAAACACAGAGAAAACATGAGTAAACAGTTCACAACTTACAAATGGCTTTTAAATATTAAAAATGCTTAATCTCATTCATAATTAGAGCCAGTGTGAAATAAAACTATAATTAAATAACATTTTCACCTATCAAATTATACTACCTTTTCAAAACTTAAAAAATTCCCTAAATATAAGAAATTATAAGGGCATAAGCTAATAAAATGGTTGTCATGCAGATAAATGTAGAATCCTAATGCACCAAGTAAAGATTGGGGATGGGCATCTATGCAGTTGCCCATGTGGAAAAATCTCTAAGCTCTTAGTTGATAATAAATGCAGTAAGGTGAAAGCTGAAAAACAATATTCTCAGTATGATTCCTTTCATGTAAAAACATTTTTAAGTACCTTCACAAAATCCACAGTTTTATAATGTGATATGTTTACAAAAACAAACAAAAGTATCTATTGGGATTTCAGACTGCCATAAAAGAAATATGTGATCCTGTTTAATGGAAATAAAGTAAATTTATTTATATAAATAAATAAATTTTTATTTTTATTTATATAAAATATATTTACTATAAATATAGTAAATATATTTCCTCACATAGTAAATATAGGACAAGCTTTAGATTCATACATGTTTAAATTTCAATCCTTCCTATTGAAAGATTAGGATCAAGTAATTTAACCTCTCTGATGTTTCATTTTCCTATCAGTAAAATGAGGTAACAATAATCCATTCTGAAAGTTTTGGAGGATTAAAGAGATAATGTGTAAAGCCCCTTAGCATGGGGTCTGGCACAGAATCTGTCCTTAATTAATGTCAATTCTCTTTCTTTTTCCCCTCCTCTCTCCTGGCCCCCTCCCCTTCCCTTCACATTAGACCACTTCCTCGTGAGAGTACTATATTGGCCTGAGAAGTTGGTGGGGAGTACTTATCAAGAGAGATAATGGGAGAGTTCCTAGCAGAGTTAAAGCTATGGAATTTAAAAGAGCTTGAGCCAGCCCCAGCAGAGCTTGGGAATAAAGGTGGGATAGAAAGAGCTGGAGTTCCAAGTAGAAAGAAGGGAAGAGGGCCCAAGAGAAGCAATGCTGGACAGGCAGGCTCAGTAGCTCAGGTCAGCTGTAGGAACTTGCACTCCTTGGCTAGTAGGAGGAGGCTGAGAGGCAGATTGAGGAATCTCCCCTCAGAGCCAGAGTAGGAGCAATGGCCAATGAGGAATCAAGGAAATCAGAGTACCAGTTGGATCCAAGCAGGTCAGAGGACTGTGAGCTAGAGCCAGAAACCAAATTAGAGCAGTCTTCCGACAACAGCTGAGGAACTGAAGAGACCATGCATAACTTTTTTTTTTTTTTTGCGGTATGCGGGCCTCTCACTGTTTGGCCTCTCCCGTTGCGGAGCACAGGCTCCGGACGCACAGGCTCAGCGGCCATGGCTCACGGGCCCAGCCGCTCCGCGGCATGTGGGATCTTCCCGGACCAGGGCATGAACCCGTGTCCCCTGCATCGGCAGGCGGACTCTCAACCACTGCACCACCAGGGAAGCCCCATGCATAACCTTTGTTTCTCAGCTGGCAGCACTGTTCTAAGGAGCCAGGAAAACTCAAAGGGAAGTACATAAGTACCAGGGGAAATGTAAGTGCCTCTCTAAGAGTTTCCTAGCTATGGAGAGACAGAAGTTGATTATTTTTAATATCTCTTTACAAAGGAAATCAAAATTGCTTAGGGACATGAGGGAAGAAAGTTAGCAATTCCTTGCTTCTAGGAACAAAGGTCAATCTTATGACATGACCTCCTTAACCAGTATGAATTAGTTAAGGTTCTCCAGAGAAACAGAACCAATAGGATATGTATAGACATATAAAAGGAGATTTATCATAGGAATTGGCTCACACAATTATGGAGGCAAGTCCCACGATTTGCCATCTGCAAGCTGGAGAACAAGGAAAGCTGGTAGTGTAATTCAGTCTGAGTCCAAGGAGAACCAGGGGAGCAGACAATGTAAGTCCCAGGCTGAGTCCAAAAGCCCCAAAATGGAATGGGGGGTAGACGATGGTATAAATCTGGGTCCAAGTCCAAAGACCTAAGAACCAGGAGCTCCTATGTTCAAGGGCAGGAGAAGATGAATGTCCCAGGACAAGCATAGAGCAAATTTTCCCCTTCCTCCACCTTTTTGTTCTATTCAGGTCCTCGAATGATTGGTCCTGAAAACAAAACAAACAACCCAATTGAAAAATGAGTCACAGACTGTTATCAGACACCTCACCAAAGAAAATATACAGATGGCAAATAAGCATGTGAAAAGGTGCTCCACACCATATGTCATCAGGGAAATGCAAATTAAAACAACTATGAGATACCACTACTCATGTACTAGAAAGGCCAAAATCTGGAACACTGACAACACCAAATGCTGGTGAGAATGTGGACCACACTAACAGTTACTCATTGCTGGTGGGTGTGCAAAATGGTATAGCTACTCTGGAAGACAGTTTGGTGGTTTCTTACAAAACTAAACATACTCTTAACATATGATCCAGCAATCATGCTCCTTGGTATTTACTTACCCAAAGGAGTTGAAAATTTATGTCCACACAAAAACCTGCACACAGACATTTATAAGAGCTTTATTTGTAATTGCCAAAACTTGGGACCAACCAAGAAGTCCTTCAGTAGATGAATGGATAATTAAGCAGTGGTACATACAGACAATGGAATATTATTCGGCACTAAAACGAAATGAGCTGTCAAACCATGAAAAGGCATGGAGGAACCTAAAATGCATATTACTAAATTACAGAAACCAATCTGAAAAGACTACATACTATATGATTCCAACTATGTGACAGCCTGGAAAAGGCAAAACTATTGCTAAAAAAAAAAGACAAACAGCCCAAAATGGAGTCACATATGCTAAGCCCCACGTCACCAAACCAAGACTTAACTTACAGTTTCAACTCTCCTAGAAATGGAATCTTAAACCAATTGGTCAGGAATTAGCTGATGAGCCCTAGTTTGGTAATCTGCCTGATAGACCCCTGCCATCCTCTAAAGGACAGTAACCTTACAAATAACCAACCTGCTTTTTTGCCTAGTATAATTTCCTTTTTCCCACTCTCTTCTGCTGTAAAAGTCTTTCATTTTGTACATTTCCTCAGAGCTCCTTTCCATCTGCTAGATTGGATGCTGCCTGATTCAAATTGATTTTTGCTCAAATAAACTCAAAAATTTTAATATGCCTCAGTTTATCCTTTAACACTATGAAGACAATAGAAAGATCAGTGGTTGGCAAGAGTGGGGTCAGGAAAGAGAGAAATGAATAGGCAGAGCACAGAGGAGTTTTAAGGCAGTGAAAATACTCTGCATGATATTATAATGATGAATGTATGTCATTATACATTTGTCCAAACCCATAGAATGTACACCATCAGTAAACCTTAAGGTAAACTATGGACTTTGGGTGGTTATGATGTGTCAGTGTCGGTTCATCCTTGGTAAGTGATGTTAATAATGGGGGAGGCTGTGCATGAATGGGAGAAAGACGTAGACAGGATCTCTGTACCTTCCTCACAATTTTGTTGTAAACCTAAAACTCCTCTAAAAATTTTAAGTCTCTGCAAAAAATAAAATAAAAAAACATTGTTAAGCTATTAGATTGTTAAAGATTAATAAGATTGATAGTACGTAGTTGGTAAAGATATGAGAAGATAGCATTGTCATATAACTTTCATAGAACTGCATTATGGAGCAATATTCTTGGGGAGCAAATTGGAAATATTTTGCAAAATGTAAATGATGTATAGACTGTTTATTCAGCAACTTTACTTCTAAAAACTTTTCTGACAATTTTTAAACAAATGGTCTGAGATAAATGTAGAAATTTTAATTGCAATATCGCTGTAATCACACACACACACACACACACACACACACACACACACACACAACCAAAACAAGACCAGCCTAAATGTTCATTCATAAAGAAATAGTTAAATAAACCATGGTACACTGGAATAATGTGAAGCCATGAAAAAGAATGAGTTAAGATTTTCATGTACTACTTAGAAAGTATCTACAGGAGACATTGTTCAGTGAAAAAAAAATGAATGTGCAATGCAGTATGATTTCATTTGGTTTAAATATATATGTATGTATATATGTATATGCACAGAAATTTTCTGGAAGGATAAGAATATGAGCATTATCATAGTATAATTCTATTTATAATATACATAGAAAATTTCTGGATAGATGGAGAAGATACTATTAATAGTGATTTCCTCTGGAGGAGCAAGGCTGAGTCAAGGAAGAATGAGGTCATCTTAGTTTTTATTCTATATCATTCTGTATTGTTGAAAGTTTTTTATCATATGCATGTATTGCTTTTATTACTAAAAATATATTTTTAAATGTTTGTTAGTTATTTATATTTCACTGGTCAATTTTCTTTTGGATTATTACAGTTTCTTTATTATTTCACATTTATCTGTGGTACTCATGAAATATGAGTTTGCCTTTCTCTTTCCC
>NW_006790073.1:46346-49985 GCF_000442215.2 Lipotes vexillifer
GTTAGCCTTTGACTTTTTGTTGATATATACATACATATATATGAGTATAAAATAATAGGGCTCAGTGAAAAGTGTATTCACCATGTAACCAGACTCAGATCAAGAGATAAGAAACTGTACTAAACATGGATGTGGGAAAGAAATGCATTAGCACTCAATAAGTAAGAGAAAAAAATCAGTAAATAATGTAAGAGAAGAGGTGAACTTTTGTCAGAAACTTATCTAACCCTAAGGCACATCATTAAAATGTCTAACACAGTGGCAAAATAATGATAGTTTAGCAGGAACTTTGTACATGATGTGATTGTAAGATGTGAGAAATATATTTATAAGTCTGTATGAGAGTGTATTATTTATATATTTACGTATTAGTAGTATATGCCACAAAAGAATTCTTTAGCTGCATCAAGTTTTTCCATGGTATCGTTTCTTATACTCATTTATATCTTATCTAAGTGATTGTTTTTGGTAGAAACTATAACATTTATAAGTATTATGGACAATTTAAAATAAATATCTTTTTAAGTTAAAAAAAAAAAAAAGAAACAAGCACTACCAGCACCCAAAACCCCCTCTTACCCTTTTAATTTTATTTACAGTTTTTGAAGAGTCTCCCTTGCTTTGGTTTTCAAACATAGTGCTCTCTGTTCCTTTGAAAATTCTTTCTTTTCTTTTGTGCATATAAAATCTTTCTTGATCTAGAGATAAAATGAATATTCACTCATATTTTTGTCTAGTATTAGTAGCATTTTATTTTTTTACATTACTCTGCTGGAGTTTGTGTAAAATGTCAATAAGAATTTCAATTAGGGCTTCCCTGGTGGTGCAGTGGTTGAGAGTCCGCCTGCTGATGCAGGGGATACAGGTTTGTGCCCCGGTCTGGGAAGATCCCACATGCCGCGGAGCGGCCAGGCCCGTGAGCCATGGCCGCTGAGCCTGCGCGTCCGGAGCCTGCGCTCCGCAACGGGAGAGGCCACAGCAGTGAGAGGCCCGCGTACCGCAAAAAAAAAAAAAAAAAAGAATTTCAATTAAATTGTTTTGCCGAATAGCCAATCTTACAAAATCTTTTGTTCCTGGGAGAACACAGCTAAGAGAATTTAACCAACTTCATCATCCTAAATACACCATAGCACAAGAATCATCATTTTAGTTTACGGAGAAGAGAAGGACCTCCCTGAAGTATTGACCATGGCTGCCCAGTACTGGAAAGAACAGCAGAAACATTTGTAATGGTGTAAAATAGTATGCATCCTTATTGTACAGTTTAAAAGTGAATCAGGGGGCATCCCTGGTGGCGCAGTGGTTGAGAGTGTGCCTGCCGATGCAGGGGACATGGGTTCGTGCCCCGGTCTAGGAGGATCCCACATGCCGCGGAGCGGCTGGGCCCGTGAGCCGTGGCCGCTGAGCCTGCGCATCCGGAGCCTGTGCTCCGCAACGGGAGAGGCCACAGCAGTGAGAGGCCCGCGTACCGCAAAAAAAAAAAAAAAAAAAAAATTTTGAATCAGGGACTTCCCTTGGTGGCGTAATGGTCAAGAACCCGCCTGCCAATGCAGGGGTCACGTATTCGATCCCTGGTCCGGAAAGATCCCATATTGCCATAGAGCAACTAAGCCCGTGCGTCACAACTACTGAGCCTACGCTCTAGAGCCTGTGAGTCACAACTACTGAGCCCACATGCCACAACTACTGAAGCCCATGTGCCTAGAGCCCATGCTCCACAACAGGAGAAGCCAACGCAATGAGAAGCCCACGCGCTGCAACGAAGAGTGGCCCCCACTCAACGCAACTAGAAAAAGCCTGCGTGCAGCAATGAAGACCCAACGCAACCAAAAAAAGTTAATTGAACTCTGTACATACATATTTAGACATAGCTGTACAGATGTTCTGGGAAGGGGCAGAAAGGGCCTTGGCTAAACATTATCCCAACAATGTTAAGTAGAAGAGAAAACAGAAAAAAGGGCATTGCCCAGACCATGGTGCATCAAAAGGGCAGCCTCTGATGTTTTCTGGGATAGAGATGACAAGATTATCCACAAATAAGCTGGGAGAGAGTTAAAAGATTGGCTCAGTGAGGGAGTTTAGCCACAAAGCACAAGAAAAATACACAAACAAGAAGTCAAAATCTGTATTCTAATTCTTTTTCCGCTCCTTACAAGCCACATGACCTTTAACAATCTAACTTTTCAAACTTGAGTTTTCTCATCCCTAAAAAGGACATGAAAATATCTGTCCTGCCTGGTTCACAGGGTTAACAAAGAATTAAACTGAAGATTTCAAAATGCTACATAAAGGATAGGATCACAGCACCAGTGTGGGAGTCCTCTTTGCACCGGTTTCCCCACATGCAGGAGGGTTGTACTTAACAGTTGAGTGGGAGAATGTTGGGTCAGGTGATGGATTCATCTACCTAACAGGCTGCGGAACAAGAATTTCAGGAAGTGAGAAGAGTCATTTGAGGACAAGTTTGAAAATTTTGAGAAATTTATTTCTGTGCTTTCCTTCCCAATGGGAAGGGATCATTCTGAAGCTGTAATGGAAAGAACATGGACTTTGGAGTCATGCCAAAATTCAAATCCAGGCTCTGCTCTTTTCTATCTGTGTTACATTAAGCATGTTTATTAACCTCTCTCTAAACTTCATTTCCATCTTGTAAAATGGGGGAAAGAGCAATACTTTTTTTAAAAAATATATTTATTTATTTATTTTTGGCTGAGTTGGGTCTTTGTTGCCACGTGCAGGCTTTCTCTAGTTGTGTTGAGCGGGGGCTACTCTTCGTTGTGGTGCGCGGGCTTTTCATTGCAGTGGCTTTTCTTGTTGCGGAGCACAGGCTCTAGGTGTGCGGGCTTCAGTAGTTGAGGCTCGCAGGCTCTAGAGTGCAGGCTCAATAGTTGTGGCGCACGGGCTTAGTTGCTCCGCAGCATGTGGGATCTTTCCAGACCAGGGATTGAACCCGTGTCCCCTGCATTGGCAGGTGGATTCTTAACCACTGCACCACCAGGGAAGCCCAGAGCAGTACTTTTTTCATAGAGTTATAAGGACATATTGCCTAGCACAGCTTAGGCACTTAACAGTTTCTGTAATTTCTATTCATATTTTCCTCTACTTATTTATAAATAAAAAATTTGTTATTTTAATATCAATAAATTAAATTTGATAAATATGAGCAAGAGATGCCTCTATGATGGTCACAAGGATATTAATATACCCTGTCATACTCTAGAGCAGGGTTTCTCAACAGTAGCAATGGTGACATTTTGAGAGGCATCATGTTTTGTGGGGGCTGTCCTGTGCACTGCAGGAGGTTTAACAGTATCCCTAGTCTCTGCGCAGTAGATTCCAGTGGCATCACCCAAGTCGTAACAACCAAAAATGTTTCCAGATATCGCCAAATGTCTCCTGGGGGAACAGTTGCCCCCAGTTGAGAACCACTGCTCTAGAAGACTTTTCTGGATACAAAGGGGAAGATAGGAAATAGTTCCATCAAGGACAGGGCAATGGGAAGAAGACACTCAGAGATTTAGGGTCAGCTACAAGTAAGGTTTTCCACAGTACAGTACAGAACTGGTTTTCACTTAAGCTGAAAATTTACCCAGTAGTAAGCTAATACAAGGGATGAATTAGATGGATGTTCGGTTCAGC
>NW_006790073.1:50335-60588 GCF_000442215.2 Lipotes vexillifer
GGTTCAGCACAGAGCTTAAAAGTTTAGATAAGATGACTCTTTATAGGAGGCTCACTTAAATATTAGCTATCAGCAAAACTACCTGAAACATTAGAACATAGCCTATGCTCATGACAGGAGATTTTGGTAGTTTGGTTCATCCGAGTCAAAACCAGGAAATAATTAGATACAGTTAGGTCCTCTAATAGTATGGAGGACATTTTCTAGAAGGAGACTAGAATAGATATTTTCTCTATCCTCATGTGTCTTAAATGAAGAGCTAGACCTTATATAATGATCTTAACAAACATAAAATTTTAAACGGAAATAAGTGTTCAAAGAAAATTTTAGGGAGCTAAGAGTGAAGAGCAAGGGTGCTTAACACTTGCTCAGAGACTAGTTTGGAAAATATGGTACATGGCTCTTCCCTAGGGGGCTTTTTGCTATCCCTTGTGACATGTAGAAATATTTTCATTCAATTAAAAAATATTTATTGAAGGCCAAGTGATGAGTTAGATGTTGAAAATACACAAAGTAAAAAGACATTGTCGATTTCCATACTCTCTCCCTCAGTGATCTCTTCTAACCCCAAGGCATTGAATACCTCCTATAAACTGATGACCCCCCCAAAGTATATTTCCATCTTAGATCTCTTCAATTGCCTTCACAGCATGTGAAACTGCATTTTTAATAGAGAACTTTCTTTTTTTCCCCAACCTACTTCTCCCTCAGTCTTCTCCGTCTCAGTCAATGGTAATGCCATCCATCCTTTTGCTTAGGCCAAAACATTTGTAGTCATCCTTAACCCCCTTTTTTTTCTCACAACCCATATCCAATCCATCAACAGAGTCTGTCATCCTGGCATTCAAAATATTTACAGAATCCATCCACCTCTCATCACCCTCACTGCAAATACCCTGGCCCAAGTCACCATTATTGCTTTCTTGGACTATTACCATGGCCTCTTAACTGGTCTTCCACCTTCTGTTTGTGCCCCCTTCCGTCTATTCTCAACACAACATGCAGAGAGAACCCTTTAAAATATAATCAGGTAAAAATAGAAGTCAAAGTTCTGTCTATAGCCCTACGTGCTCCCACGTGAGCTTACCTCCAGCTGTAACCAAAAGCGGGGTCCAGCTACTTGCCGCTCAAAAACCAATAAAGAGGCAAGGTTGGTGGAAAGGAAAATTTGCTTCATTTTGGATGCCGGCAACTGGGGGTGGGGAGAGGGGGCGCAGACGACTGTCCAAAGGCCGACGCCCCCACTGACAATCAGGGGGCAAGAGCTTTTATAGACAGCAGGAGGGGGCTACATGCAGAAGCAGCACAGTCAGCTCTGACAGTCATCTTGAAATTGGTCATGGGTTGTCTGATCAGCATCATCTTGATTGTTTTAAGTTCAGTTGATCTTCAGTTCCAGGGTCAGTTTGTTCCCATTTCCTTGAGGCCAATTCTTGGAACTGTGCCAGCTTATGTCATGGCTACAGGCTGGTCATCAGGTAGTTAACTTCTTCCACCTGGTGGAGATTTCAGTATCTACAAGACAGCTCCCAGGATATGGCTCAGAATATGATCTATAGCCCTTGAGATGGAACTAAAGGTCCTTGACTATGCTTCATGACTAAACTATTATTTTTTGGTCTCCTTTGACTGTTTTCCTCTGTTTCTCACTTCTCTGATTAAACTTATTCTTTGGCTAAAAGTTTTTCCACAGACAAAAAGCAGGCAGAGGACATGGGAGGGGCAGGGACCATAGGTTCTGCTCCGTTTCACAGTCACCTCTTTGATTTCATCTATTTCTTCTCTGCCCTTTGTTTTTCTCTTTGCTTATACTCTCAAATCATACTGGCCTCCTTCCTGTCATTCAGACATCAAGCACCTTCTTGCTTCAGGGTCTGCACACTTGCTATTCCTTCTTACAAGAATAATCTCTGCTGTATTTCAAACACCTCAGTCACTCACCTTTTTCGGGTCTACTCAAATGTCACCTACTCGGGAAGCTTTGCTCCTGGGGCACCCTATCTAAAATTTCAACTCCCCTTATGCTAACAATTTAAATTCCCATTCCTTGATTTATTTTTCTCAAATATACTGTATATTTTATTTTTTTTAATCTTAGTTATTATCTGTCTCCCGTGGGTTCATGGACCCTAGGCATTTTTGCTTTCATGAGCCTCTTCTTGCACCAAAAAATATCAAAAATGGACTGTATTGGTATAAAGACAAATATAATCCAGGCTCAATTCATTATTTTATATTCTTTTTCTTCTGATTTTAAAAGAAGTTAAAACAAACAATTTTGTGGGTCCTAGGCACTGTGTTTACTCTGCCTAATAGTTAAGTTAGCCCTGGGCTCCCCAATGTAAACACCATAAGAACAGAGATTTTTTCAGTATTGTTCAATGCTGTGTCCCCAACCCCTCAAATAGTACCTGGCACATAGTAGACACTCAGTAAATACTTGTTGAATGATATAATGAATGAATGCATGACCTTTGGATGCTTAGGTTTGTGGGGAATATGCCCTGCACATTGTTACCTTTCAGTAACATCAAACTGTAGTTCATTAATCTTAAAGCATGAAGACCTTAACACCACCAGTAAATGGCTTTTCGAGAAAACTGCCGTATTTTACTGAGTTTTGACCAAGCACAGAGCCAGTCTGTAGAGTACAAGCTTTCAGTGCACCATGCCCTTTACTCTGTATATTCGATACAACCCTGACGCTTCAGTCTTGTAAATAACATAAATTGCTTTAAACCAGGTGATATGAGAGTCAGTGGCATTCCCTAAACTTTGCTAATGGATATCAAGAGGTCTGCTTCTTCAAGGCACCCCTCTCTGTTGTAGACTCGTTACTCTGAACCCTTGAAACCATAAGTAGAGCTTTGGTAGCTGAGCAAGTGTTGACAAGTGTTGGTACGTCTAAACTGGCCTGCGGACATCTTATAGAGACTATTTCCTGAGTTCTGCTGACCCTATTGTCAAGTGTGCTTTGCTTCAGACAGTTTCATTTTAGAAGATGTCGTCTTAGATATCTGTGACGTGAAGTGATGCTGCCTCATCAGTGCGGGCCTCTAAAAACATCAATTGTGTTCAATTGTGAAATGTCTTTAAAGGTTTCATTTCAAACTATACCTATAAAGCAATTCTGCAATGTGTCCCCAAGGAGATGTAAACCAGAGAGTTGAGGTTGATGGAGTGACAGACAGCAATGTCCTCTCTAGGTGATACATAATATATAATAAATTAAAATCCTTTCACCTCCAAAATGACAAGTTTACCTGGTATGTTTATCTTGGGTGATGTTTATATGTTCTGTAAAATATGAGATACTCAGCAGGTTTCTTTCAAACTCTCACTTTGTTTTGTAGCAAGGGTCCCAAGCTAACTTATTCTATGTTTACCCCAGAATTCAGATGAAGTGAGCCATCATGAGAAAAAAGTACCAAGGCTCACAAGTTTCAAGAACTATGAGGAAGTTTCTAAAGGAAGAAAGGAATCAAAATTGGGCACATTTGTCCTGTTTATTTTCTTCTCCCGCACCATAGACAAAAATATAGGTTCACCTATTTTGTTCACTGATGTGTCCCTAAAATCTAGAACAATATGTATACATTGTAGGTGCTCAATAAATATTTGTTGAATAACTAAATGAATTGCATTTCTATCCAGTCCCCACAGATTCCTTTGAACTGTAGCATGAGGGAGCTACAGAAAAGAAAACATTACAACTGTTAAGGGAACTTTCTGAAAGCACAACACAGCTGCTGCATTGGTGACAGAAGTTTGAACAATGGCCAGGGACAGGGATGTCGGCTGCAAAAGATAGCACCCTTGTACCAACAACAATGTTCTTGGCTTCAAGTGTGGCAGATATAAGGAAAAGTAATAGTTGACATTGGAGATCATGTCCTCAGTGGCCATTAGCAGGAGATCTGCTGCTTTTAATAGTAATGAGGGCCATCATCGTTGAAAAGCAGAGCTGAGAAGAGGAAAAAATGAATCCCATGTACCCAAGAAAACTAGCTCATGACTCATGGACCCCAAGCACCAAACTTCTTTATGCTCTAGGGTACTTACTCTTAAGCACCAGGGTCAGTCCTGAATTGGTTGTTGAAATTGAAAGTTGATTTGCCCTGCCTGTAGCCATCCAGCTTTCTTTTTAAAACAGGATTCTAGTCCTGGTGATAGAAGATGTTTTGTAATGAGTACTGATAACATGAAACAACACACTATTCTTTTATTAAGACAAAATTACTCTGGGCTAACCCTGCCCTGTGACACTGCTTCACATAGTGTCAGAGACTCAAAAGGAACCAAACCAAACCACAATATGTTTTGACTTATAAGCACCCCTGATGTCTCATACCCCTTCTCAGGTAACATGTGCATTTTCACAAGGACTATCTGGAAACAATGTCTGTTTCTTTATTGTTTAATCCCAAAGACAAATTTGAGAAAGAAATGAGTAGCCAGTCAGGAATGGACGACAGCTCAGTGATAAGCAGTTTGGGGAGGGACTCCCAAATGAGGCTTCTTCCGTGTTGCTGGCAACACACCACTCGACCCGTCTATAGGGGCAGTCCTAGGATTATAATCACTTGTGTCTTTTCTCTCTTCTCCCTGATACAACCAAATTTAGCCATGAATAAACCCAGTTAGGACTTGAGAGCAACACAGTGACCTTCTTTTTTACTGAGAGAGTCTGTTGGATCCTTAAGAACTAGTCCTGGACTGAAGCCAAATGCACTGGTCTTGGGATGAGAAGAGCAGCTAGTGGAGCTGGAGAAGGAGCCCTAGGGAGGCTGCCACCTGGAGTGCTGTCCCTTTCATGAGCCCTTAACTTGCCTTTGGAGATAGGAGGACAATCTGGAGGATTGAAAAGCAACATGAAGAAAATAATAACAGCCACAAACAAGACACAGGAAAACTGTGACACAGAAGCCAAGGGATGCATGTGTTTTGAGAAAGAAACTATCAACAATGTAGAATGTGCTGAGAGGACAAATCAGATGAGGCCTTATATTGCCCAGTAAATTTAGAGATATGGAGGTCCTGAGAAATGGGGAGAGGACAAACCAGGTGCAACAGAAATGGGTTGGTTGTCTTCCAATGTCCATTCTCCCCTTTCTCTTTGGTGACTGAATTTTTAGCTGGACACATGACATGCAGAATAAAAACTCCATTTGCCAGCCCCACTCTGTCCCTGCAGCTAGGTGTGGCCATGTGATTGATATAAAGCACTGAGTTGTAAGTAAAAGTGTCTTGGGCCAGCTGCCAAGCACATTCCTTAAGAGCCAGCTAACACATGTCTTTTGCCACTTCTTTCCCCTTTCTGCATCCTGTTGCCTGAACATGAATATAATCATGCAAAATCAAGTTAGCTCATAAAGGCCATACCCAAGGCATAGCAGACCAGAAAGATAGAAGCAGCCTTAAATTCTAGGGACTTTCGTGGAGCTGAGCTTCTTTACCAGCCTTGGATTGCCTACCCCCAGACCTTTGTGATAGAGAACAATAAAATTCCATTTTATTTAAGCTACTGTTATAGCCATATCTAATCATTTCTGAAGCCGCGGTCAAAAAAGGTATCTCATACATGTCATGGCCAAAGCATAACTCTTGGCCTTCCTCCCATGAAGTCTGCTTCTCACGTATTCTGCCCCATCTCAATTAATGATAGCCTATAAACCCAGCTGCTTAGGCCAAAAATTAAGCATCATCTTGATTTCTCTCACATCTTAATTTAATCCACAGAAGTCCTATCAGCAGAACCGTCAGTAAACATCATGATTGCAACTATTTCTCCCACTCCACCCCTACCTCTTCAGTCCAGGCCGTTAGAATTTCCCTCCCAGATCACTGCCACAGCTTTCTTTCTAGTCTTTATGCTTCTACCTTTCCCTCTATTATCCATTTTCTATGAAAGATTTGAAATGATCTATTTAAACATGTAAATCAGGTCATAACTGAATTCTCATCAAACCCATCCAATTAGTTTTCCTTCATACTTTGAACAAAATTTCAAGTCCTTGACATGATCCACGTGGACTTCCACAATATGCCCCTGACTACCTCCCGATTTCATCTCTTACCAATCTTCTCCTAGCTCATGCCGTTCAAATTATGTTGGCCCTCCTGCTGTTCCTTGAACATCCTACCTCATGAAGATATACACACACTTCTAAGCCTTGGGTTTTGGTTTTTGGGGGGTACGTGGGTCTCTCACTGTTGTGGCCTCTCCCGTTGTAGAGCACAGGCTCCGGACGCGGAGGCTCAGCGGCCATGGCTCACAGGCCCAGCCGCTCCGTGGCATGTAGGATCTTCCTGGACCGGGGCACGAACCCGCGTCCCCTGCACCGGCAGGCGGACCCCCAACCACTGCGCCACCAGGGAAGCCCTGCCTTGGGGTTTTGAAGAGCAGTTATTACATGCTAATTGCTGTCCTTGTTTTGTCTTATCTGTTGGCAAGTCTCAACACTTACCCCCAGAAGCCTCTCCTGTCTCAACTGCATTTGCCAACAAGCTCTTAGACTGAGTGAACAGTTCAGTATTTACTGAATGCTTACTTTGTGTCAGAGGAGCTTACAGATATTATCTTTTATTAAACAGAGAATATCATTATTTCTATCTTCTGGATGAGAAAACTAAGAATTAAATAGGTTAGGTGCTGTGCAAAGCATGAAGAGTTAGGGATGTCAACCCAGGTGTGTGTCCCCCTTGAGCATCAGTGTTACATGTAACTCTGGTGTTCATGTACCAGTGATGAGGAAAACCAAGCCAAGGGAAACTGCATCTAGGAGTTCAAATCCAGGGAGGAGGAATCAAAGGCCTCATTTCTCATGGGAATGAATCTTCTGTTTCCTGGAAACCATATCGAAAGTAGCAAGACTGAGTAGAAGGCTTTGGAAAAAACAAAGGGAAAACTATCTTCCTATCTTAGTTTGAACTGTCACCATCCTAAACTTACTTAATCTATCTTACTTACCAAGCGCTAAGACGACTGCCCCACTACAGTTGGGCAATAAGATCAGATAAAGTGCCTTTTAAATATATTAAAAGAGCCTTCACACCAAACTAGTTGACTAAGATATAAATCTAAACCAAACATTGGTGCAGGACAATTACGTTCTGCAAAAGTAGTTATTTCAACATTATGCTATCTACTTATAAAAAGGAATGGTGGAAATTGATCTATTAAAGATATATCTACAATCTATATCTATATATTTCTCCTATTGTTTCTGTTTCTCTGGAGAAGCCTGACTAATACTGTGACACTATCATAGGCATTAGGGCTTCCTCAGGTCCGAATTGCTCCAGATTGTCTTCAGTCAAAACCAGCTTCTGGGCTTCCCTGGTGGCGCAGTGGTTGAGAGTCTGCCTGCCAATGCAGGGAACACGGGTTCATGCCCCAGTCTGGGAAGATCTCACATGCTGCGGAGCAGCTGGGCCTGTGAGCCATGGCCGCTGAGCCTGCACGTCCAGAGCCTGTGCTCCGCAACGGGAGAGGCCACAACAGTGAGAGGCCCGCGTACCGCAAAAAAAAAAAAAAAACAGGTTCATTTAATTTGCCATGTTAGGCTCTGTAAAGAAAAACAACTGTTTTTAAAACAGTGATTTGCTTTTGATTTGTAAAAATCATGTGTAACAGTTGCACCTGGAACAATAGCTTATAAATAGTAGGCATGCAGTAACTATTTGTTAAACATTTAGTAGACTACATAACTTATGGCATCTCTGGTTACCTAATGGCATCATATCCTAATTGCTAAGAAGAGAACGACTTCTGGAGAGCTTAAGCTAGAAATCTAAAGTCAGAGCCAAAATCCCGTGTGTTATAGAGAAGTGGTGGCATTATGGAAATTGGAGATCCAGAGTATAGCCACAGATTTTCTCTTCTTGAAAAATAATTTTCTTCTGAAAAATCAAGTGTTTCAAAATACATTGCAAGGCCAAGAGATTTATTTATAGCAACATTTTTTCTTCATAACTACAATACCTAATTATAGTTAACTTATAGCCATGATAGATTTGCTCCTATAAACTAATAAATACTGGTGCAAGGATTTAGAACTGCTGAACGAGTGCAGGCTGCTTGATTTAAGGCATATGCATCCTCATGTGAATCATACAGGCCATTATCTCTAGCAGAGGTAGAGCTGAATGGTCAGGAATTGATTACAGTATTCCAAATAATGTCAGCTTTCTTTAATTATCGGATAGAAGTTATTGAAGCAAAGACTGGTGCTTTGGTGGAACCAAAGGCCAGAGGGCAAGGTCTCTAATAATAAAATGAAAGTTATCTCAAAAAAGAAGAAAACACTAGAGATATCTTAAGGAAGAGAAAATTTCATGATATTTATTTCTAGGCCAAGTCCAAATAAACACTTACCTGTGCTACCGTTACAAAGCTACATGGTTTCCTGGTTAGAAGCTGTACATGATAGTCATGGGGAAACAGCTTTGTCATTTAATTAGGCATTTAGTCAGGTAATTGCAAGAAGTTGGGGGTTCTCTCCATTTCCAAATAATAAAAATATTAAAAGGCAATTGACACCTAATTTTAATATTTTTTAAATGCTTTCTTATTGAGTTCCCCTCCACCCTACAGAAATTGTAAAACTGGTGAAAATATAAGAAATGACTGCTTTTAGACATTGGCAGCACAAAACTGTGCTTCCTAAAAGAGGGGATACCAAAACACGGAGCCTTACAATAAATCCCCAGCTTTCTGCCTAGAGGGACTTTCCAAGCTGAGGTACAAGGAGGTACAAGAGCTGAGCTGGCCATCCATGGGGTTCAAAGGCAAGACAAGTGCCTACCTTTAAGGAGCAGTAGCTTCTACATCTGACTTCTCTTCTGCATTTCAAATCCCATTGCCTTGAGGCCCTTACATTTTCTGAATTACTGAAGTTTCTTCCCTAATTATCTTCTTCCTTTCATTTTCACCCCTAAAAATCTATCCTTGAAATTTGTGTCAGACTGATTTTTCTAAAAAATAAACTTAGTTGCAATTCTTCCAATTAAAATTATTCAGTGACTCCCTCTGCCTTTGGGATTAATTGAAAATATTAGCACAGAACATAATTTTAGTGATCTAGGTTCTATTAATTATCACCCCCACCTATCTACTCTGCCTTACTTTTCTACCTCCACAATATCTGACACTCCATTCTTACTGGTAGTTGCCTAAATAGGGCATTCTTCCACAATCCCACGGCCAGCTTATGGCACACAAGGACCATGAAACATCCCACGGGACCCCATACTTAAAAGGGCTCTGCACTTGCTTTAAGGTTCTGCTGGCAGCATCTTGAAATTCATAATAATGTTTTTGTAAGATGATTTTACTGGGCCCCACAAATTATGTAGCCAGTCTTTTCTAGTTTTATATATGCTGTTCTCTTTGACTGGAATTCACACACACACACACACAAACACACACACACACACACACACACACACACGCCACTATCACTGTGGCGAATGGGGTGATAAAGTTTGAGTGAAATGTAAAAAGCACTGGAGCACTTGGATTTGAGTTTTGGCCCTGTCAGATTTTAGGTCTTAACCTCTCTTAATTTGTTTCATTACCTGTAGGGCATTAAAATATCTTTTCTGCTTACCTTACAGAGCTGATAAAAGGATTGGCTTAGATAGTGTACAAGTTTTTAAACAGTAAAATACAGAGAGGGATTTTAACCATATCACCACATCTTAGTTGGCTCACTTGTTTTAGTTAATATCAAGTAATCACCATTTCCAGGAGGAAAAATTATGATGTCAAAACAAATTATTTCTTATACTCCAACAAAAACTGAAATTTAGATGTTTGGGATTATGTAAGATCCTTTTATAAAGTAAGTTTTAAGATGGCCTCCAAAGGCCTCCGCCTTTAACTATAACTTGGAGAATACCACAAATGAATCAAAACAATCACAGATTCTTGCAGTATAAAGGGGAAAAGTTGAATATGCAACCTGGTGAGTACACCCTGTCATTTTACCTTCCAGAAATTTCCTCTCAGCAAAGTAACTCACAGCAGCTTACCCTTCAAAAAGTTCCCCAGCAAGAGAGTAGAATGCTCTGGGGAAAATGTTTTTTGACATAATATTCAAAAATGCCTTATAAAGATATATACCTAGGGGTTGAAATTCACAATTAAGTAGACAGAGATCTCCTTAAAGCAAGGGTTATTGAATAGTATGAGACTCTTGAAGTGACATGAATTTTTATAAATAAGATTTTGGTAAAAGGAGACAGGGAAA